>NC_081415.1:369034308-369111308 GCF_030272615.1 Cryptomeria japonica
TGCCAGGCCTTAATTTCTTCATTTTTGATAGCTTGGATTATGATCAACGAATCCCCTTCTAGATGTAATTTTCTAACACCAAGTTCCTGAGCACACCGGATTGCAAACAAAGCTGCATATGCTTCAACTTCATTATTAGTCATCCTCCTAATACGTTGGGCCCCTAATTTCACCAAATCACCACAATGATCCCTTAGCACCACACCCACACCAGACAAGCCCATACAGTATTGCACAGCTCCATTGAAATTTTCTTTGATCTATCCCCTTGGAGATGAATTCCACTCTATGGATCTTTCCCTTTTATTACTTGAATTATTATTATTCCAAGCCCCATGTCTTATTTTGATATTTGGCCATAGCTTTTGAATCCTCTTATCCTCTAGAGTGAAAGGGACATTCATGGATTCCAGTTGGGAAATTGCTGCCCCTAAAGACTGTTTGATTGCCTGATCAATTCTGATTACAAGCCTCCTTACATCTTCCTTCCATATTTCCCATATCACTAGAGATGGGCAAATATTCCATATACTTGAAAAAGTAGATCACTTATTTTGCCTTGGCTAGCTTTCAAAGACATCTTTGAGAGAATTATGTAAAGGGCCATGCCAATTTATCCTTCCCTTAACACTTAACCAATAGTTCTGAGCTACCTTGCATTGTGGTAGAAGATGGTCAAGATCCTCTTCATCATCCCCACACATTACACACTTTGTGGGACCTACTAGCCCCAAACACTTCCTTCTTTCACCTATAAGAATTCTCCCTTTGATAACCACCCATGTAAAAGCTCCTGCTTTGAGGAGGAAGTGTTTGTGCCAAATTAAGTCGTTCACTTTTGAGTGGTCTTCCACCATACCTTCCAAGATCTAATAGCCTAATTTTACTGAATATTTTCTATCCTTGGATCCACACCAAACCACTCTATCCTGTTCTTTCGTGATAAAATATTCCTCTGAATTAAAATCTATTTTAAAAGTGATTATTGATCCTCTGAAAGCCCTGTGTTTGATAGATCTTTCCACCATTATTCCTCCCCCAGAAAGCCTTGTTTAACCTCCAAATAATCTCTGACTCGGTCACCCCAAATACTGCATAGTTGTGTCTTTATATCAGAAAAGTCAGCCATATCTTTTATTACAGGATAAGTTGCCCAAGAGTCATCCTAGAATTTAGCTAAACTTTCATTCCCAATATGCCATGTTAGATGATCTGTTAGGACTTTTCTACAAATCACTATGAAGTTCCATATTACAGATCCCTTTGGTGGATTGTTTATTGTGAAAATTATGTGGTCCTCCATAGAGTCCAACTATTTAGCCCTCATTACCTTAACCCATAACTGGATCGGATTAGCATAATGCTCCAGGTAAGTTTTGCTCCGAGAGCCTCATTCATAGTTTGCCAATTCCTTAGGCCTACACCCCCCTTCATCTTTGAGCTACAAACTTTTTCCCAAGCCAATAAAGGGATTTTATTCGGCTCATTTGCTCCATTCTAGAAAAATTTCCTCATTTTTTTTTTAATCATGTTTATGATTTTACTTGGAATTTTGAGGCACGTCATAGAGAAAATTGGAATCGCCGAGACAACCATTTTAAGCATTAAAATTCTACTAGCCAATTTAGCCATTTACTTTGACACCCCTCAAGTCTGTTGAAACAGTTTTCCACCAAATGTTTCCATAAAGTTGATTTATTTGCTCCCCAAAGAGAGGAATGCCTAGGAACTTGCTTGGTAGGCTTCCTAATTTCATGCCAAGTATTCCACTAATCTCCCTTTGTTTGAAGGGTTCTGTATTAAAAAATAAAATCTTTGACTTGATCCAATTCACTCTTTTACCTCACACATGTTCATATTTATCAATGATCTATTTTATGACTCTGGCCTCCCTTTTCGATGCCTCTCTGGCCAAGAATGTGTCATCTACAAATTGAAGACGAGTAAGAGGTTCCACCCCTTTTGCAATCTTCACCCCCTTCCAATGGCCTGCCCTACACTCTTTAGAGATCAATCTCCCCAAAACCTCCGCCATAGTTATAAATAAAAAAGGGGATAAGGGGTCCCCATGTTTTAAACCTTTGTTTGATGGAAAGAAATTGAAGGCTCCCATTGATGAGAATAGAAAAGCGTGGGGTATTGATACAACTATCTATTCAAGCTATCCAAAGTGGATCAAAGCCAAATTTAGTTAGGAATTTTAAAAGGAAATCCCTATTTACCTCATCATAAGCTTTCTGATATTCACTTTTATCATCATTTTTTCCCCTTTTGATAGCCGAATGGAATGGATTTCCGCATGTGCTAAGATGATTCCTTCATAGATGGATCTTCTAGGTGTAAACCCACTTTGTTCCAAGGAAATAACCTCCTCCAGAATTTGTTTCAATCTATTTGCTATCACCTTTGATATCACTTTATAGATCATATTACAAAGAGAGATAATCTCCTTCTTCGGTATTAGGGCTATGAATGTGTTATTAAAATCTCTAAGAACAAAGCCACCCTTTCTTGATTCCTCTACAACTTCCCACAAATCTCTAGCCAAAATGTCCCAATTTTTTTGAAAAAAGAGGGCAGGAAAACCATCTGGGTCTTGAACTTTGTCAGAGCCCATACCAAAGACTATAGATTTCACCTCCTTCATTGACACATCACTCAATAGCATCTTGTTATGTTGTTCCTTCACACAAGTAGGGATGATGCCCATAATAGATTGTAGATCTTGATCTAATAGCACTTATCCATTGAAAGATTTAGAAAAGTGACTAATGGCCTCCCTGTTAATAGTTTCCTAATCTATTAGAAGATTGAAAAAATATTGTTTTGAGTTTTCCTCACCTTTACTAATGTGTGGAAAATTTTGGTTTTTATGTCGCCTTCCTTCAGCCAAGTTTCACGGGATTTTTGTCTCCAAAATGATTCCTCTCTAGCTAACATTTCAGAATACAACTTGTTAATCTCCTTCTCTTTCAAAAAAGATACTTTGTCCATGCCTTGTAGGATGACTTGTTCATGGAGCTCTTTCAACTCTTCTTCTAGTTTTAATTTCTCATTGAAAATGTTCTTGAAAGATTCTCTATTCCATTTCTTTAGTTGTTCTTTAACAAATTGAAGGTTTTTAAAGAAAGTGAAAGCTTTGTTTCCTATCTTTTCTGGAATGTGCTTCCACCAAACCTCCATTAGAGATATGAGGTTGCTATCCCTAAGCCACATTCATTCAAATTTGAAAAGACACCTATCTAGAGCTTTTTCATCTTGTATTTGAATACATATGGGATAATGATCAAATCCCATAAAAGGAAGAATATTTGTAGTGCATGTCCAGGGACTAGACGACCAATCACCAGTTATGAAGAACCTATCCAGTCTTTCAACTATGTTTAAAAAATTGCTTCTTCTATTGGTCCATGTGTATTCACTAGTCTTGAAAGGAATCTCAATTAAACCAGATTTTGTAATAAAGGAATTGAAGTCTTTATTACACTGTCTATTCCAACCAACTCCACCCATTTTATCTGCAGGTCTAACCAAGGCATTAAAGTCACCACCTATAATGAAATGATTAATAGTGTCTTGTTTAAGACACTTAGATAAATCAATCCATAGTTGTTTTTTTAATTAGTGTTGTTTGGACCATAAACATTAATCATATACACATGCATATGCAATTATTTGGAGTAAACTCTCACCCATTGCCACCAATTACCCTATCCCATGATTGTGACATCCACCAAGGAGTCATTCCACATAATATCTAGACCACCCGAAGCTCCCTGAGCTTCCACTAAAGCACATTTCCATTTTTTGAATCTACTATGAAAATTATCAAAATCCTCTATCTTAATTTTAATTTCTTGCAAACAAACTAGATCCGGTCTAAACTGATCAAGGCATCTCTTGATCAATCTAATCTTTTCATGAGCATTGCAGCCCTTGACATTCCACAAAAGGAGCCTCATTGCCTCTAGGAAGAAACCACGTCCCTTCCCGATCTCATTCGGAGTTTACTCTGTCCAACAACACTTCCTGCAATTTCCAGTCTAACTCTATTGGATTTAGGTCCTCTTTTCTTATTTTCCCCTACTTTCACTTTGGCATTTTGAGCAGGTGTCATTTCCAGAGATCTCTTTACCAGATCCCTTCCGAGAGCAAGTAAACCTAATTCATCCTCCCCTTTCAGGGTATCAGATGATATCAATTCCCCTCCACTATCTTTAACTCCTTCAAAAGATGCCTCTAGATTTTGAATGGGAGAGATTTGGATGTCTTTGAAAACTATTTCTTCTAGGTCTTAACCATTATGAAATGGTTGTAAGGTTTCTCTACTGTCTTGGATTTGGGACCGTAATTGATCATCTCTTGTAAATCCCATGTCCATGTTTTTTGTCTGAGTCTCTGGGACTATTGTCTCCTCCTCACCATCTTTATTGTCATCTTGGATCTTGTTTGATATATAGTCATTGACAGGTTTTGGATGATCAACATCTTGGATGTTCTCCTCCTCTATGATTTTATCCAAAACACTATTACCTACTTCAATGGCCCAGGGGTTCTCATCTATAAGCTTCTCCCAATTCTGCTTTTGAGGATCATTTTCTTGATGATTGGTCTCTCAAACCAAAGATTATATCCTGTGAACAATTGAAAAAGTCTCCAAACCCATCGTAGAGGACTCTGATTCAAACATTTCATCAATAAGCCATTTCATTAAACTGGCTTTATAGATTGTGTCATGCTCTAAAGCACTCCCCTATTTGTGGTTATGAAGCACATCCCAGTCCAAAGCTTCCCACTGATGTTCCTAGTCATTAGATTCCAAGAGCCTTATAATTTCCTCAGCCAAAAAATTATGTTCTTTGAGCTTCCCTTTATCCCCTATTTTGCAATCCCCTTTTGGATGAGAAAAATATTTGCACTCTGTGCATGGCTCCATCAAATCTTCTAACACCACCTTTTGAATCCAAAAAATCGATCATGTTTTGATTTATAGGGTGTTCGATATATTGTGAATCGGATTCCATTCTATGAAAATTCTAAAAATCATGTTGAAGCTCGAAGAATCAATGAATTCTTCTACTTTCTTGAAAACCCCTAGGCTTTCACCTATTCTCCTTAGGGTTTCTATATCCTTGTATTCTTGGGGTATCCCTGTAAGTTTTAGCCATATTGGAACCCTACTGATAATCTCTTCCTTAGGTTTAAAATTTTGGTTTCCACTTGATAATATTAAAACCTTTCCCATCCATAAAGAAGGAGTTGTTATCCAAAATCCAATTCCTGTCCTAGGTAGAGGGGCATATAACTAGAGAGAAACCATTTTCTAAATTTTTAAGCTCCACTCCCTCACCCCAGATGGAAACACACCACACTCTGATCTTAGAGAAAGACGACCATGTGCCCCCCCATTTCAAAAAAAAGGGCATGTTCACTAAAAAATTTAATATTTTCACTCCATTCCTCATTAAAAATCTCTATGTTCAAAACTCTACTATAGACTGAGTTCATGCATACCTCTAGGACCTTCATAGCTTCCGCCAAGGATTTTGGCCTTTAAAATTTATCCTGCACCATTTTAAAGTCAATTTGTTGCCTATTGTTTAATGTTGCATAGCCATCAAATCTTGCCTTTCTCTGGTCCTTGTCATTTTTCGTGGTTTCTCTAGATGAAGGTCTTCTTTGTTGAGAGGTCTTCATACCCTTCCATGGCCATGACTATCTTCTGAACCTTGATTGGTCATTTATGAAATTACCACGGTTCCAGTTTCTGTTTAGAGGTTCAGATTTAAACCACCTTTGTAACGAAAGCCTTCATGCCTTCTGAAAGCCTACCAAGAAATTCAATCCGCCATCGCTCTGACCCTTGATCTTTTTTACAATAGTTGCATGACATGAAAAAGAAGAGAAAAAAACTCATGCAAATTCAAGATAGGGCATACACAACTCTCGAACCCTATATGATCCATATGTCATTTTTTACCAATACCAAAATAACTAAAATTTCTTGCTATATTAGGATTGATAAAAATCTATGCTTTCCAAAAGTAGACATACTCTCCAAGAATTATGGAGAGCTTCTAGAATGATGAAACTTATTTGGAAAAGTATCATTGGGCTTGTCTCAATCTCTTAAACTCATTTCCATGATCAAAACTACAACTCTATAAAGATAGTGCTCTCTAAGAATTTTTGAGCCGCCAAAGATGTTGGAATGACCTTAAAATAGGGACATTATAGTTCTCCCTCCCCAAAGATTTATTGTCCTATATCAGTTCTACCTCACTCATTGATTGATCTTGGATAAAACCCAATATGATTCCAATTTCACAAATCAATATCAGGAATACTGCTCCATGCTTTCATTGCACCACTCTGATTAAATCTAGAATTTTAATGTGTCAAGTCTCCATTTTCTTTTCCCACAACCCAACATAATAGCCATCTCAAGGAACCAAGCTAATATACTTTTAAGATATAAGATTATTCTTTTGTAAAATAGAATACCTCATACCATAGCGTTCTATGAAATCTTATATATATCCCACTCTTATGTGTTACTAGAAACATGAACAAATTATTTGCATGTGGACTAGAAGAAAAAATATGAGCATACTTTACCATGATACCGATGTGAAATTCACTTGCATGCTCCACTTTTATTTTTGTCTTGGGTATTCCAAATAATCACTTGGATCCTATAATCCTACTATAATCCTAATATATAAAAATGAAATTACATATAATAGATGAATGACTATTATAGTTGATTGGCCATGTAGTGGATCCAACAAAGAGGCAAAGAAATAAATATTCAAGGGTTCAATTGGACACATATAAAAAATTGATATAGAAGTATATAAAAAATACCAACAGAGATAACTAAAATAGATACAAAAATTGAGAGAAGAAGCAAGAATCAACTATTGTCATGGCAAATGTCATTGGGAGAAAAAGGGATGCAAAGAAATGAAACATCATCAAAATCATAATTTTGATTATCTAAAGCCTCACCATTAGTAGCATGAACATTATCTCCATTTTCATTGTCACCCACAACTTAAGAATTACTAGGAATCTTAGGTTGATGACATGGTATTTTTCATTCTTGGGAGTCAAATAGGAGCAAGAGTAGTATGGTTGATGAGACATCTTAGTACAAAAAACATGGATTTAATTGTCTATCTAAATCTAAAAGCATGTAATGGGAGTCCAACAAAAGAAAACTTGTAGCCATATAATGAAAAGTTTTACGTAACCCTAAAGAGAATTATATGCAAATAAGTATTCATAATCCATAGAAAGAGAATAGACAATGTACCCATCAAAGGTTCCACAAGAGATACCCTGGGAAAATCCACAAGAGGGAAAAACCCAACTTTCAAAAGCATCCATGCTCAATATTTTATTTAGTAATAAATATTACAATGCATCTTCAAAGAATCCATGAACACCTCTAAAACATAAAGTCTCCTTAAAATGCATCCTCTATTTTTCCAAGTATGAATCCACACATCCCATGCCATGCTTCCCATGTGCACTCTTCAAAAGAAGACTTAAAACCCCAAGCAGACTACATTAGACAACTACCCTTGTGTTTTCTTTATAGAACAAATTTTCACAAAACCACCAAGTGATATTACATAAAACTATGTGACTAATACAATGAAATTACAAAAACATTGATCCCACATTTAATATTGGGTACTAAGTTTTCACTTTATTAATATTTCCTCAGTATTAAATTAAATACAATTTTCCAATGTGAGACCCCACACTAAATATGTTTTTCAATATTACATACAACACATAAAGTGGCCCCAAGAATTTTAACTTTGAGTGATGTGCGTACTTGTAGGTTCCCTAACTCAAAAACTCAAAATTGTTAATTTGGAATTTTGAGTTTTTAAGTGTGGTAGTGTTAACTTAAAAACTCAAAATTCCAAAACTCCCAAAGACTCCCCCTAAGATGATTATAAAACATTTCATCACCCTCCACTCCCCCTTTGACATTAATGGAAAAGATAGGGTTCCACATACCAAAAAACATACATGATTCTTACATATGTACAAACAGACTCTATCAACTTACAAAAACTTAAATACATATGCAAAAATCTTTTTCAATGAGCTCAAATTACTATCCCAACTCTTTTTGTGACTCTCCAAAATTGAGATCTACCCACTAAAGAGGAATGCTTGCATCTCTTCCGCTTGAAGGTTTGATGGGTCATTTGTGGTCATGGCATCTTGGGCTTCCTTCAAAGAACTAAGCATTGTCTCCATCTTTGGACCAATTAGACCTCAGAGCTCACTAATTCTACTCACCACTTTGTCTTTGTCATGCATTAAGCTTTTGATCTTGTCAAGTAGAGCATTGATTTGACCTTCCTGACTTGCTACTGAAACAGACAAAGGGTCAAAGGCCTGAGAGACGCCTTCCAATTGTTTCTCATGCTCCTTAAAAAATTTCTCAAAACCCTCAATAAACTTAGACAATGACAAACATGACTTGTAGATACTGCCACCTTTAGATAATGTGCAGATAATGCATCTTGACTAATTTTGACACATGTATCTAACAAAACTCTATCATTGGCAATCAACCCTTTCAACTAACTAAACCTATTTATATCAAATTTATTTTGAACCTTAATTGTAGAAAATTTCTCAAAAGACTCAAAATGAGTGCTTACCAAGTTGATAAGGCTCTTCAATTGGCCAAATGGGAAATTATATTTGTCCTTGACATACAAAGGCACAATCTTTTCTAACACACTGAATGCCAGAGTGAGAAATTCACTATCTTCAATTTGAGACTTAATAAAATCTTCCCTTTCCTTGGCTTCATAAAATGAAGCTAATTGTAGCTTCTGAATGGAAGACAGAGAGGCAAAGTTGATGGGACCTTGGAAAAATCTAGATGAAACACTTCTTGCTTATCCTTTTTCAAAAGATCCTTTACTACCCTTGTAGTGTCTCTTGCTTCCAAAATAGGTTCTACTTTGACATCAACTTTCTTCACTTCTACCACCTTCTCTGCATTAGCCTTTAAGGTCTCAATCTCCATAGGTATTTCATCCTTAGACTGATTTGGAGGATTTTGAGTATCCTTAACTACATCCACTGTCATCGACTTGTCACCTCCTTTGCTTAATTCTCCTTCTTTCAAAATAGAATGGAAATCCACTTCAAATTTCTCAACTTGGGATTGTATTCCTGGTGCTTCCGGACTAGGTGTCTTAAAATTATCATCATGAGTTGTTTTTGGAACAACTTCAAATTGATTTGTAAGCAAGAATGATCTTAAAATCTTCTCTGTTTCTTTGATCACTTCTTCTGATTTGCCAATCATAAGTTTATTGATTCTGGTTTTTCTCCTAAAGTTCATCTTGGCTTCCTTGAGGATTCTGTCTATTTCCTCTATAGCTATCACAGGATATATATTGATTAGAACAAACTCCCTTAGTCTGTCATCTTCTGCTTTTGCATTATCTCTCCTCATTTCTAAAACATCATAAAGAATTTTGGGAATTTATGACATTATCTCTATAAGAGCCCTATTGAATTTGTTCAAGCATTTTATAGTGGATTCTTCTAAGGTTCTTTGACCTGCTTCATCAAATTTCTCATAGAACTCAGAAAGTGGTTTAAGATTACCTTGTACAGTGACAACTTTTCCCACTTCTTCTAGTGACATACTAGATCTGTCAGAATCAATTTTCATCTTCTTTCTTACTTTCTTACCACTAGAGGGCTCATCCTTAGACATTTTGGAAGCTTTATTGCCCTTTGAATTCATCTCCTTCATAGCCTCATCAGACTTAGTCTCTTCATCATCCTTGACAGTAACATATACCTTTGTGCTCTTATCCTTCTTCCTCTTTTATCCTTTGCTAGATGATTTGGCTTCCGATTTCATAGAACTGGTTGGCTTTTGGGATCCCAAGGAGAGTACATAGCTCCTGGATTGTCTTGGTTTTGTGGAGGAAGCTTCTAGATTAGACTTCTTATCCTTGACTTACTCCTTTCTAACCTTCTAGATCATTTTCGGCTTCTTGAACTGCTTGTGCAATTGCAATTCATTTTTAGCAAATGTACTGAACCTTTCTTCAGGGGAATCAATTGGCTTACTCAACAAATATTGATAATACACCTCCAATATTTTCTCATCAACTTTATACCCCATGGACATGATCCACACATTCATACTCAACTGCTTCCATTAGGCATTGGTCAATTTCTACCATGAAGCATATTGTATCTTTATATTTTTCCACTATAGATTTAGCAATCATTTCCCTAGCTTGCATCTTGCTCTGGAAGTTCTTGAAGTATACCTAAAATGCAGTTCTTTGGGCCTTTCTGTCTCCAATGCTATACAAAAGATCTCTAATCTGGATTGCCACTTGTCTATCATTAGCCCATTGAATAGTGTCAATACTCGAAATCTCATTCATAAAATAAAAAAACATGCATAGGATCAAAGTGCCAAACTTAACAATATTCTTCTTATCCTTCTTGATGCTGGTCAGATTCTCTATCAACTGGTTTCAGAGAAATTCAGATAGATCACACTCCTTGTTCTCCTTCACCATTTGATATGTAACATATATAGCAGTATCAGATACCAAATTTTCTTCACTGGAGTGATAGACTTTGTATCTGATAACCATAGAGGCAAATTTCACATCTAGATAAATGATATCATTTATAGTCATAGCCCAGTTATCAAATTTGGAACTAGTTGCATCTATGACCATTTGATTCTTCACAGATCATAGTGCGGGCAAACCACTGGATGAACTTAAACCTGTCACAATTCTGATTACTTCCTTTCTAATTTTGAATGATTGGTTCAACCACATGAATTCATCATGAATTCAACTTAGGACATGTCAGACCCACTCATTCTCAACAAATATTAGAAACCTAACAACCTGCGTAAATTTATTTTCCCTCAATGCATTGTATTCATGTTTAATCTTGAAAACCTCTCCTAATATGTGTTTGTGTACAAAATCAACAATTGGGATTCTCCTAATTCTTCAATTTTTGCATGAATGTATGCACCGATGTGTTCCACATGAGGAACAATATACAAAATCGATGAAAATGCACCTTGTGGATCATCTTCCACCAATTTGTAAGGGTGCTTCTTGAACTTAGGTCAAGATCTCTCAGTTATATCAACTAGTAAAGGTGTATCCATTGCAAATATATCATATTTGAAAATTTCATAGATAAATACCTCACTTCATCAAATTAGGGTTTTCACGTTGAATCACCTTCACACCTTGATCACCTTGAAATATTTTCACATAGCTCACTTCTCTACAAAAAGCAAAGTGAGAAATAAGAGGTAAAAGTACCCTTTTATCTTCAACTCACTTAACTTTTTGATGCATCAAATGCACTTTGCCCTAAATATTTTGGATACCTTGCATCCACAAACTGCTCTCAAGAAATTTCTTGCAGATCTCCAATTTTCCCCAAAGTCTTTTAAAAACACTTCCAAAAGATCTGCAATGCATCAATACAACTACTGACAATTTGTCGGTCTTCTGACACCATCTATTGGAAGGGGAGAAAAGGATTATTCTGAAAACCCCCGTTAGGCCAGAGGCCTAAAGCTAATTCTGGAAGGAATTTGCAGCACTAGAATAAGGTGCGGACCGATTTCCTACATTAGAATCACTCTTTTTCACCCATGTCTTCTTCATCTCATCTTTCATTTCTTCCATAATCATTTTTCCTTTTCCTTTGTCATCTTTCTGCATATTATTGTTTCTATCTACCAAACCATTCCTATTCATATTTTTGCTTCTGTAGAATCTTGCAATGTGACCAGATTTGTTGCAATTGTAGCACACAACATTTATCTAACTAGGTTTGTAATTTCCTTGATTTCCTCTGGATCTGTGCTGATTAGCAATATGTCCAAATCTATTGCATGCATAACATCTAACATTTTTTCTATTGAAAGATTTATTTGTCATACTTCTGCATTCACTTGATCTATGACCATACTTATTGCAATTGAAACATTGGCCGAAGAAAGGTGGACCATTCTAATTCAATCTATTTCTACATTGACTAGCCTTATGACCAAATTTATTGCAAACAAAACAATTACCATTAAATTTTTGAGCATTAGGTTGCCTTACTGGAGATCTTTTAGCTTTTTTCTTCTGATGTTCTAACTTAGGATTTCTTTGACTAGATCCAGATCTTTCACCTTTGTCAAATCCAAGACCTCGCTTGTCATCTTCACTCTTTTGGTTTTGTAGCAGCTCATCAAGTTTAGCAGAGCTAATCTTGAACTTCTCCTTGTACTCATTTGTAGTAGCAAGTTCATCTCTAAGAATGATAATCTGTCTTTCAAGCTCTTGCTCATTGTTCTTGGATTGTTGTAGTTCAATCTTTAGCTAATCATTCTCATAGTTAAGTCTGCAACATTCATTAGATCTTTCCTTCAAGAAATAATTAAGACCTTCATTCTTCTTTCTTCCTTCAATCTCCTTAGTCAAATTCATCACTATAGATTCCATCTCATGATTCAAGACAACATTATCTTGTGCAAGCTTTTCACATTCTTCTATCTTCTCCTTTAAGTCTTCATCATTCATACTTTGGATTTCTTTATGCTTTAGCTGATCAACAAGTTCCTTTCTCTTCTACTTGGACTTATTCAGTTGATCCTTCAATGACTAAATGAAGTTCTCAACATCCTTAAGATTTTATTTCATTTGTCGAACCTCAACTTTGGTTTGATCAAGATCCTCAAGTGCAACAATAAGCTAATGTTGAAGACCACCAGAATCCATTGATTCACCTTCTCGGATCCTCCTCAAGTTGTTATACTTCTTTCGAGGGACTAGGCTCTGATACCAATTGTTGGAATCAAGGAACACTGGGGTGAATCAATGTTCTAGATTTTGTTACTTTATTAACTTGTTCTTTTACCCAATTAATACATTGAACCAAAAGAAAGATGCAACAACACAAGACAATCTACCACATCACCATAACACACAGATTTATAAATGGAAAACCCGGTCAAGGGGAAAACCATGGTGAGGATGAGACCCACAAAATGAGTATACTCAAATATGATGTTTACAATGGAATGAACATGCATTTGGGCACATTGCCTAGAGCTCACTACTCAAAACAAAGAAGAGATACAACCCTAGGAAAGCTCATTGCATTACAAATGAGCTACAAATTATCACAAGATAACTTCAACTATTGATTAACATCTACAAATTCCTGGTTATAGTTCCGGTTAAGCATAATGCACTGATTTCTCACACTCTACCTTATACTACTCTATTCCACAGTTTTGCAATATTTCAGAGTATAAATTTTTAACTTGCACATGTGCAACTATGCACAATCAATCATGAAAATCTCTCGCACACACATGAATATCTAAAATGATCATAATAATTGACCTTATGTATCCACAACAAGAAATTAGGTTAGTTACATGTCAGCTTCAAAAATATTTTATAAATAATGAAACATGTACACACTGTCGGTTGAATCTGAACCAAAATACTAATGTGGACCAAAATAATTGTCCACACACTACCACAACCTTTGAAATAAATACCTAGACCACAAAAATAATCACCAAAATTGACCCACATAATCCACATAAGGATTATCCACACAAGACTATTGGACTACACTGATAGACTGAGAAACGATATACTGGATCTTCTAACTTGCACCACAATTATCACCAGAGGATATAATCATGGAATAAGGTACTCTAGACATGCATCAATCTTCAACCAAATCCGCAACACAAGATATTAACCCGAAATGAAATTTCGTGAAAATACCGATCAATATATTATACTCTGATGGATGCTCTGTACTAACTGTCAGACTTAACCAAATATTCATGATGAATTTTGGTAGGATCAAATCACATACGGCGGATGGGAAAATTGATGGTTTGCCATCAATGACAATAGCTAACGACCTATGCAATGTCTCTTTCCAATAGATATATATAACAAGAAACAAAGTGATCACCATCTCAAACATCCATGAATGTTGTCATCATCCATCATGCCAATATACAAAGAGAAGTCACACTATTTGTCACAACAAGGCATAAGCCCTATGTCAACTAATATCCCAAACACAAACACCCAATCTAAAGGTATCAATCTACATCAATAGATGTTGAGATATAATATTCATAGTTGAAATAGCATCCCAAAAAAGTTCTAGCACATCCAAATATCCATGTCTCATAAGGCATACAAAAAAAAGTAAACCCATGCCATCAACATATACAACCCATAAACCACAATCACAAGTTCAAAGTGTGATGTTGTGAAAGAATAATATACACACCCAAAAACTCCCACTACAGGATTAATACAAATATGAAAAATAATCAAGGGATAACAAGTCTACCAATGACATCATAGAATGTGTAACAAATATAACATAGTACCAACAAACATCCACAATGATATGCAAAACATGTAAACAAATAACATGTAAGTACAACTATCACTATAAGTTTCTCAGCTCACCCATGTTCTTCACACCCAACAAATGAATGAGATAAAGTAACCTCCATGTCATCACCAAAAGCACGAGTGACAACATATGACCATAAACTAGTGACCACCATAGCTCAATTTAAACCTAAAAACTAATGTCATGTAAAACTGTATAAAACCAAACATCCAAGAAGATAACAAGGACTAAAGAGATAAATTGCAAATCATAAGTGTGTAGAATTTCATTCTACATATACATCTAAATTCAAACCATTTCAAGTAAGATATCCTTCACAACTCCCCAAGTGAAAAGGCATGACTATGCCCAACCGTTCAAGCACCAAGATCAAACACAACATATATATCATGTAACCAACAAGGATGTAAGCCTCTCAAACCAAGAAGATCAAACTAAAATGAAATGTTTTTTGTAGAAGGAAATCAGCCCAATAAACCTATCATAATATCCTCATCATGATCATAATATAAAATCATATATACAATGATATAATTATACTATCCATCCCTCAAAATGAATCATCCAAAACTAACCATCCATAGCTTAATAACCATATCCATGAAAGATAAAGCATAAAATACAATGTACCTAAAAGGAACAATGGGAAATACCTCTCAAGTAGTAAAGTTTTGATTAGACCAAGAGTGGGGAATGAGAATGATCGTCTAGGATATCCAAGTCATCATGACTCATCCAAGAACACTCTCATCATAGGTCCATGTTGAAATCACACCCAACCAAGGTATAGGATCCTTAGAATTTTTGTTGGAATATCATCAAAGGAGTATCCATCTCAACACATGTCTCAAATCACAAGACAACACCAATCTCACCTATGCCTCCAAGTATCCATAAGAGATTGAAACTGATCAATATATGCCAAACTCCAAATGCAACATAGCATCATCATGAAGAGATCAAGCAAATGATAAAATTAATCAGTACAAAGAGCACAAACAAGATCAATTCCAAAGCACTAATCATGAGTCAAGAACATAAACATGATTGTATGCACTTGAAAAATCAGAGGAACGCATGGGCTTAATAAATTAATGCTAAGCAACCACTAAACATAACTCTATAATGAAATTATAAAATTGAAACCAATAATGATATTCTAATGAAATCATTAATTGAAAACATTCAAATTAAACAAAGTAAGCAAACTCTATTGTTGATCATGAACATTGGGAATCCTATTGTTCTTTTTCTCCTTGTGGGAAATTGGTTCTCAGAGTTGCACTATGAAAACCTATAATATGTTGACATAAGAATTCAAAGATAGTGGTTACTGAAAAAGGAATGATTGATGTGGAATTTATATATTTCAAAAGGATTTATTGAATGGTTGTGATTGATTTGAAAACAAAATGGATCAATGGCCAAGATTTGATGAGACAACTTGATTGGAGATGATTACGATGTGAACTGCTTGAATGATTTAGTTAGACTAACTTGATTGAGAGATCAACTAGATTTATTGAGGATTTTTGGTTGAAAATTTTGTAAACTTGTGAGGTTTACAAAATGATGGTTTTAGCCACAACACGTGAGATTGAATCTCTCCTAATTATAAGGGAAGGCTCCCCCTTTTCTTATTACTCTAACTTTTTTAAAACAAAATTCTAACAACTAAGCCTATTGTAATCTTAGGTGTTACTCCATCTCATTCTCTTTCTTCCAAATATATGCTTATCATTTTCTCTCTTTTTAGAAAGGATATTGCAATTCAGAGCAATACAGATTTAAAACAACTTCCAAGTTCGCAAAGATAACCCATAAGCATATATATAAGATTTATAAGTAAAGAAGCAAAGTTTCTATGAAAGCATAAAGTATTTTATTGCTTCCTGGGATGAGAAAATAATGTTGGAACTCAAAGTCTTCAACTCACTATTATCTTATCAACCTTTTCCAATAACTTCTACTGTTGGCATATGCACACTCCAATGAGACATTGTATGTGATTGAAGGTTTTTTCATTGATGGCAACCTTGCAATCCTATGGCACCGGCAAAGGTAGTACACTGACATCAGCAGATCACACTCTACACCGGCACAAAGAAAAGAAGTATACCAGCACAAAGGCCGATAGGATTTTGTTTATTATTGTAAAAACTTTGTAAGCCGACTTGGCAAATTGTAAAATGATTCTTATATATAAAAGAGATCATTGTAGACATTTAAAAAGTGATATGAAAGCAATAAGGAAAAATATTAGGTAGACCTATTATGAAAAATATAGGCTAAAGGGTTTATGTAAGAAGCAAAGTAGCAACCGGTACTGGATCAAGCATTATAGATGCTATTGTAAAGCAGTACAAGATATTGGATTTGTATGATCCTCATTGTAAGTCAGTGAGACTTCCCATTGAGTAGTGAGCTCTAGGCAGTTGGCCTTCCTATATGTGCAGGCCCCTATTGTAAGTAATATTCTCTTATTGGCCAGTGAGTGAATATTGTGGGTCACAAATCCCACCGAGGTTTTTCCCACACCGAGTTTCCTCATTAAAACCTTGTGTTATGGTGTGCTTTTCATGTGGATGTTCTTAATTCTGTTTATTGCATTATTTCTTGCATACCGATACACTGTTATAATATGTTTTGCATGTTTTAAGTCAAGAAATTCTAATCACCGGTTAGATACTGATTCACCCCCCCCTTTCAGTATCTGTGGGATTCCTAGCAATTGATATCAGAGCTTGGTCCTCTATTTTCAGAAGCCTAATAGCTTGAGGAAGATCTTGACACCGATAAAGATGGAAAATCTGATGAAGCAACTTGAAGGAGCTCTTTCAGACTATGATGCAGAGAAATTGAAAAATATCAAACTAGAAGATGATTTAAGGGCAGCTTAGGATATCATTCAGGCACTTCAAAAGAATCTTACTGTTGCAAGAAATAAGAGAAGAGAACTTTGTGAAAAATTGCAAAATGAGAATGATGAAAAGGAATCACTTAATGATATGATAAGCAAGTTGAAACAAGAGAACATGACAACAAAGAATGAGATGCAAGTTATGACTATGAGATTTTGCAAAGAGATTGAGGATAGGAAGAAGAATGAAGAAGAATTGACCAGAAGACTAAGTGATGCAGCAAATGAGAACACAAGACTTAGCTATGAAGATGACATGTTGAAGGCAGATCTGATGCATACTCAAAATGACTTAAATGAACTGATGAGACAGAAAGAGGTCTTAGAAAGAGAACTAGAAACTACAAATCAACATAAAGAAAAATTCAAGAAAAGCTCAGAGGAACTTGGCACCTTGTTGAAGAATCAAAAACCTAAAGGTGACACTTTTGGAATTGGCTTTGAAGTTGGTGAAAGCTCTGGTACTGCAAATACTCAGGATTACAGCAAACCGGTAAGACAACCTAATGCTTATAAATTCAATGGAAAATGCTTTAACTATAATAAGTATGGTCATAGAGAAAATGAATGTAGATCTAGAAATTATCAGAATATCAACACACCCACCGGTCAATGTTCAAAATGCAACAAAGTTGGTCACAACTTTGAAAACTGCAGAATGAATGTGAGATGTTATGTTTGTGGAAGATTTGGACATTTATCTAATCAATGCAGAACACAAACCGGCATAGGTTATGGGAAAGCTATTCAGAAGAATAATGTAACTTGTTATGCATGTAACAAGATTGGGCATATTGCTAAATTCTGTAGAAGTAAAGGAACACCAGTAGACAACAAAAGTTCTAGCTTGAAAGGTAAAGAAAAAGTTGAAGAGGTTAAGCAAGAATTCTCAAAACAATGGATTAGAAAAGCTGATCTAAATATCGGGAATACTCCTCCACCGGTAGAACAAATCAATGCTTCACTAGTAGGATAGAGTGATGCTTCACCAGTAGGATAGAGCAGTGCTCCACCGGCAGGAAGTTCTTTGTCTAATTGAAGAAATTTTCCTTGAGGGTTTGGCAATCTAATGACACATGTGCTATTATTCCCTCGGTTAGAGATAAGAAGTTGGAAATTACTTTTTACCGGCATGCATTTAATGTGGTAGATGGTAAAAAGACACTATAAAATTGAGGTTTTGGCTCCATTCCATTTCACCAAGATTTCAAACCTATGAAGAGCGTGAAGATTTCAAGCTAAGGCATTTCGAACAAGAGGCAAAAACACTCCAAGCAATCATCCATCCTAAAGACAGTAAAAGGTATTTTATCATGGCATCCACCTCTACAATTGAATATATAGCAAACCCTACTGTTGTTGAAGTTATAAAAATACCTAGGCCCGTATTTCAGTTAGTTCCCGAGGTAGCAAAGAAATATGATACCTTAGGTGCTTTTTCTCAAATTCCTAAGGGAGTTGTTTATGCTGAAGACCCCAGAATTTACATCCACTGCAACATTGAGGAACTAGGAGATGAAGAGATTAAAACCATGTTTAAAACTATGATATGTGATGAATCTAACAATATAAAAGATGAACACAAGATTATTGAGACCCTAGGATTCACAGAGATCTTTAGCATTCCTAAATTCCCCAAGGATGTGATTAGGATAGTCTTAAGTAGGGTACGTGGTGAATTTTTCTGGTTAGATGCAATCCACAAAATCACTAAGGAAGTTGTGAAAGCTATCATAGGGTTACCAACCACCGGTAAAAGGCCAGATAAAAATAAGAAGGTATCCAATGACCTAGTTACAAACCTAACTGGTGTAACAATCAACAAAAGGTCCCTAAGAGTTAATGATGTAACAGACATTAATGTGAGATTTATCAGCATGATATTAGGATATAAAGCTACTCATGCAAATAGACCCAATTTAGTTTCAAGTTTATGCATTAAGAGTGCTTATGATATGGTCACAGATAATGCAAAGATTGATATATGTGAGTGGTTAAAAGATGAATTAATTGACAACCTTGGAAAGATTAAGAAGGACAAGAAAGGAACTTTCAAGTTTGGAAATCTATTAGTATGTCTGATGCTACATATAACCAAACAGGTTCCCGGTATAGGCTACAAAGAACTTGGATATGATATACCGGTAGGTAAATAGTTAACAGAACTATTCAATAACATGGGAGAAGACAAGGAAAACAATATTCATGACTTCTTTCAAGCATTAAAGGTCAAAATGAAGAAAAGAATCAGGTTATCACAAAAGATTGTCGACAAATACAAAGATGAAATATGCTTTGTAATCAAGAAGGATGAAATCTGGATGGAACTAGTCATCCCTAGGATAGTTTGGGTAACCGAGATGGGCTATAAAATAGATGATCATATAATTGAAACATATGCTAAAGCACTTCTGGAAGCCCCCAGAGAACCTAAAGAAGAAATATTTGGTAGTGTAGAAACTATTGAAATCCAAATACAATCAAAGAAAAGAGTGAAAAATGTTGAGGTAGTTGTAAGGAAAGGTTCCAGACAAACAAAGGCCATCAAAGAAGATGTGTTGAAGAAAACCGGTATAACAGAGGATGAGTTAGCAGCTCCACAACCTGAAACTCACCTATCACCAGTAGGTACCTCTTTAGAGAGTGATATGCCTGCAACTTTCAAAAGAGTTGTAAGGAAAAGAGATCCCTCACCGGCAACCACACCCTCACCCAGGAGGACAAGACAAAAACAACAAGCAGTGAGATCTCCGGTAAGAAAGGCTACACCAAAGAAGAAGAAACTGACACCCAAAAAGAAGAAGAGGACAAACAAAGACTTGGCCCCTCTTGATATACTGCTAAATGAAATTACAGAGGAAGGTAAATTGAAGAATATAGAGAAAATATATGACACTTTAACAACTGATTAAAAAGAACAAGTTGAAAATAGTGTTATATTGCATATGGATATGTATAAGAAATTTTTGATGGAAGTAGTAAATGAAATTCCAGATGAACTATTTAAGAGACTGGAAGCAAGAAGACAAGCAGTAATAGAACTAGACAAGAAAATAAAGAGGTAGAAGCTACTTGTTGTATATCCGGTAAATTCACCCAAAGAAATTGATAACCTAATTGCTCAAGCCAACCGATCAGTATTTTCTACTACATACCGGCGCATTGCTTTAATGGTTGGAAGAGTTAATGAGGTGACTAAGGAGACAGAAAATGGATGGGATATATTCATAGTTGAAAAAGAAAAACAAGAAGAATACAGGAACCCCAAACCTATATGGTGCAGGAGCACCCATGGCGTAAGGAAAATATATGGTCAAATTCATCATTTGAAATATAATTTATATTTGAAGGTCATTTATAATGTATTTGAATCCATTTGGAATGATTTGTAAGACTTAGAAGCCTAAAAATGTAAGCAAGTCCTGATTATGTCCTAGTTGTCCATATAGGCCCTTATAGGTCAAGATGGTCAAAATTGTATAAAAGGCCATGAGAAGGCTATCAAGTATGTAAAAGGTATTAAATAGATTATTTGGACATTTTTATGAGGTTTTTACAATTTGGAGAGTCATTAGGAAAAAGTGTCAAAGTTGCAAGAAAATTGCAAAAGTGCAACATTTGCAAAAATGTAAAAGTGCAAAAATTGCACATAAAGTTGTAAAATGGAAGATGAAGGGTCATAAAGGTAGTTGGATGGTTTATAACTACCAAAGAGTCTATAAATATATTTTATTGGTCGAACCAAATCATTATTGGAAGAATAGAGAAGAAAGGAGAACATTTTGGATACATTTTGGTGCATTCTACTATTGTTATTTTGGTTGGCTTTCCAGTTTTTGTGTTGGTTCTAGGCCTTGTACGACCATGTATGGCCTGGAAACCTTTGTATATGTATAATGGAAAGTTAGATATGTTAATTATCTTTCTTTTCCTTTTTGTTTGGAGTTATTATGTTTAGAAATGAAGAAGATATGGAAGTTTTGGTGAAAGTTGTTAATTGCAGATTTGATACTTCCTGAGAACAGTCACATTGCAGCATATGGTATGAACTCATATGATATTATTAAGACCTCTAAATAGAATTATTGGAAATATATGTGAATCATCTTTTTTTTCCCTTTGTTTTGAGGTATTTTGGTTTTTATTTGTGGAAATTATGAAGATTTTGGTGAAAACTGGTTTTAAACTGTCTTAAATGGAGTTGCTGGAAAGGGTTTGTACTTATCTTGTGATTTCACCATTGGAAAATTGATGACTTGAATATTATGAAAGTAGACTCAGAGGGATTTCATTTTAGTATGGTATTGTTTTAGTTTGGTTAAGTATTTGTTGTGGAATATGATGCCCTAGCAGGCAGCAAGCATACATTTTCTAGATTTATGACAGTCAAAATTGGTCTCGGTGCAGAGATGATAACTTTTTATTGAACCGTTGGATCGTTCTCAATTTTGGATAAGGTTTTAGAAACCTAGTTTTCTATAGCCTCACCGAAGCGATCTTCCAAATATACTCAGGTTTTAAAGTTATTAATAACTGAGTACGGGTATATCAAACTGTCATTAACCGGGACAGCATAATGCATTGTTTTGGTCTTGATTAATGTTCAAAGTGTTGTAAAATGATATGATGGATTTGATATTGTATTGGTTGGTTGATATTAATATTGTTTTGGACTGTAGAATAATGATTATGATCAGATTATGCCTCTAATACAAGTGAAGATGTTGTGTTGAGATTGAAACTCCATGTTGATTTGGGGTTCTTGAAGAGTTTTTCATGATGCTCCGCATCAAATTGGTATCAGAGCTAGAAGAGCTTGAGTGTGTGGGTAGAGCGTCGAAGGAGGCAATCCACACCAGGACCTAGCCCATGAGATTTTTTATTTGATTCTTGTGTTTAAAGTTTCTTGGTTGTAGGTTTGGTGTAGGTTCACTCAGCTGCAAGTGGGTGGACAGGAAGGTCTACCAGAGGGGGCCATAGGAGATGGTCCAAAGGGCCTGAGAAGGAGGTCCAGTGTGTCGCCAAGAGTTTTGGGGAGAGAGGCAAGAGAGGACTCCCAGGTGAGGGACAGAAGTTGTTGGGTGTTTGTAGCAGCTTGGAGGAGTGGACTTCAGATGAGAGATGCACCATTGGAAGCAGCCAGTATAAACTCCATTGATAGGAGTCTTGATTGAAGCAGAATGTAGCAGAGGCATCATGTTACTCATTTCCAAGAGACTTGGAAATCTTTCAAGGCCAGTAGTATGGTGCAGGAGCACCCATGGCGTAAGGAAAATATATGGTCAAATTCATCATTTGAAATATAATTTATATTTGAAGGTCATTTATAATGTATTTGAATCCATTTGGAATGATTTGTAAGACTTGGAAGCCTAAAAATGTAAGCAAGTCCTGATTATGTCCTAGTTGTCCATATAGGCCCTTATAGGTCAAGATGGTCAAAATTGTATAAAAGGCCATGAGAAGGCTATCAAGTATGTAAAAGGTATTAAATAGATTATTTGGACATTTTTATGAGGTTTTTACAATTTGGAGAGTCATTAGGAAAAAGTGTCAAAGTTGCAAGAAAATTGCAAAAGTGCAACATTTGCAAAAATGTAAAAGTGCAAAAATTGCACATAAAGTTGTAAAATGGAAGATGAAGGGTCATAAAGGTAGTTGGATGGTTTATAACTACCAAAGAGTCTATAAATATGTTTTATTGGTCGAACCAAATCATTATTGGAAGAATAGAGAAGAAAAGAGAACATTTTGGATACATTTTGGTGCATTCTACTATTGTTATTTTGGTTGGCTTTCCAGTTTTTGTGTTGGTTCCAGGCCTTGTACGACCATGTATGGCCTGGAAACCTTTGTATATGTATAATGGATAGTTATATATGTTAATTACCTTTCTTTTCCTTTTTGTTTGGAGTTATTAGTTTTGGTGAAAGTTGTTAATTGCAGATTTGATACTTCCTGAGAACAGTCACATTGCAGCGTATGGTATGAACTCATATGATATTATTAAGACCTCTAAATAGACTTATTGGAAATATATGTGAATCATCTTTTTTTTCCCTTTGGTTTGAGGCATTTTGGTTTTTATTTGTGGAAGTTATGAAGATTTTGGTGAAAACTGGTTTTAAACTGTCTTAAATGGAGTTGCTGGAAAGGGTTTGTACTTATCTTGTGATTTCACCATTGGAAAAATTAATGACTTGAATATTATGAAAGTAGACTTAGAGGTTTTTCATTTTAGTATGGTATTTTTTTAGTTTGGTTAAGTATTTGTTGTGGAATATGATGCCCTAGCAGGCAGCAAGCATAAATTTTCTAGATTTATGACAGTCAAAATTGGTCTCGGTGCAGAGATGATAACTTTTTATTTCACCGTTGGATCATTCTAAATTTTGGATATGGTTTTAGAAACATAGTTTTCTATAGCCTCACCAAAGAGATCTTCCAAATATACTCATGTTTTAAAGTTATTAATAACTGAGTACGGATATATCAAACTGTCATTAACCGGGACAGCATAATGCATTGTTTTGGTCTTGATTAATGTTCAAAGGGTTGTAAAATGATATGATGGATTTGCTATTGTATTTGTTGTTTGATATTAATATTGTTTTGGACTATAGAATAATGATTATGATCAGATTATGCCTCTAATACAAGTGAAGATGTTGTGTTGAGATTGAAACTCCATGTTGATTTGGGGTTCTTGAAGGGTTTTTCATGATGCTCTGCATCACTATAAAGGTTTATCAAAAAGATAGAGACAAGGGTAAAAGTAAAGTTGGTGGACCACCTAGTATCAAGGTTAAAGACAACTTACCCCCACCTCCTTTGATTACTCCACCGGTAAAAACAACAGCTACAGAAGATCAACCGACAGCTGAGAGTATGGATGTAGAGGATGGTAATCCTAATCCTGAAGTCTTATATACTATGGATGTTGATACTCAAAAGATCAACATTGTGGTAGACAAAGATATAGCTGATAAAACTGAAATGGCTAGTGAGCCTCTGGTAGCTGAGCAAACTGAAAACACACAGGAGAAACCGACAGATAACAAAGAGCAAAAGGTAGAGACTCAAACTCAGACTGAGATAATGCAACAAATAGAAAAACAAACAGAGCAAAAGGCTCCAAAACAAGAACAACCACAACAGAAACAGGAACCACAACAGCAACAGGAACAGGAACATAAGGAAATAGTGCCACCAGTAACTGGAGAAGTAGAAAAACCACTGCTTAAGGAAATGCAGACACAAACAGACCTACCAGAGGTCAATACAAGCTTGGTTACTTCCACTAGCCGTACTCAGAATGTTGGTTCATCATCAGGCTACAAATCAACTAATGTGACTGAGGTGCTATTAGATTCAATCAAAAAGATAATAGACTGTAGCTCACAAGCTTATAAGGCAATTGATGATACCATACCAATTTTGAAGGTAATTTCTCCTAACTGTAATATAGACAATAAAGATTCTTTAGGACAACTTGATACAATATGTAAATATATCACAGAAAACATTGAGAAAATAATGGAAGAGACATTGAAGGATAAAATAGAAATTGAAAAGCAGAAATTCTTTGATGAACAAATAAAGAAGTGTAACAGATATTTTGACACACTTCTACCATAATTGTGTAATTTATTGAAAGAGTACAAAACTCTGTGCAAAGACACCTGTAAGACAAACTTTTTGACTGTAGATATAGACAAGAAGATGAGCAAGGTACAGGATGAGATCAATAAACTTGCAGATAATTTTGTTAACTCACCTGATACACTATCAGTTTTTTAGGAGAAGATAACAAATTTTGAAGAAGATTTACTTAAATTGGAAAGAGAGAAAGAAAGAATAGTGAATAAGGCAAAGCATTTGAGATTAAAACTAAGTCCAAGATTGGACCATCTAGCATCACTACGAAAGGAAGTATTTGAGGCACTAATACAGGGACAGAAAACATCGACAGAGCATTTGCAGCATCTCACCGGTACAATTAAGAGAACAGAGACAGCAATAAGAGATAGTAAAGAGTTTATGGAGAGTATAAACTTGATTTTGGCAGATCTATTTCAAATTGTAACTTTCTAGTTACAAGGTTGAAACTACAAACTCTACTGACATCTTGACAACCTTTGTCATTGATGCCAAAAGGGGAGTAGTGGGATGAGAAAATTCAATATCACAGGAATCATATGCTCAGGGGGAGCACACACATTTTTGGTAACTTTTTTTGGACTTCACATTTTTAATACACTTTTGAAATTTCTCATGAGTGTTGCCATCAATGCCAAAGGGGGAGATTGTTGGCATATGCACACTCCAATGAGACATTGTATTTGATTGAAGGTTTTGTCATTGATGGCAACCTTGCAATCTTATGGCACCGGCAAAGGTAGTACACCGGCATCAGCAAATCACACTCTACACCGACACTTAGGATACCGACACCGGCACCAACACAAAGAAAGGAAGTATACCGGCACAGAGGCCGACAGGATTTTGTTATATTATATTTTTTTTATTATTGTAAAAACTTTGTAAGTCGACTTGGCAAATTGTAAAATGACTATTATATATAAAAGAGATCATTGTAGACATTTAAAAAGTGATATGAAAGCAATAAGGAAAAATATTAGGTAGACCTATTATGCGAAATATAGGCTAAAGGGTTTATGTAAGAAGCAGAGTAGCAATCGATACTGGATCAGGCATTATAGATGCTATTGTAAAGTAGTACAAGATATTGGATTTGTATAATCCTCATTGTAAGTCAGTGAGACTTCCCATTGAGCAGTGAGCTCTAGGTAGTTGGCCTTCCTGCATATGCAGGCCCCTATTGTAAGTAATATTCTCTTATTGGTCAGTGAGTGAATATTGTGGGTCACAAATCCCACCGAGGTTTTTCCCACACTAGGTTTCCTCGTTAAAACCTTGTGTTATGGTGTTATTTTCATGTGGATGTTCTTAATTCTGTTTATTGCATTATTTCTTGCATACCGGTACACTGTTATAATATGTTCTACATGTTTTAAGTCAAGAAATTCTAATCACCGGTTAGATACTGATTCACCCCCCCCCTCCCCCCCCTCAATATCTGTGGGATTCCTAACATCTACAACCCCTAAACAATCTTTTTTTCTGAAATACCAACATAAAGCTCAAAGTCTTGATAATTCTATTTTTCATATAGCTTCATAAAATAAAACTTAAGATTATATACTTGCTACAAGACAACTAGGTAAAACTCAAAGTCTTTATTATGTTACCCTTCAACAAGATCTATTCCACCAATTTTGAAATGTAGCACAAAGTCTACACAACCAAATTTATTCTACTCTCTTACAATATTCCTACAAAATACTTTTACTCAATCAATTCAATTACCATAACAAGAATGATGTAAGAACACTCTCACCATAGAACATAATGAACTCAACACAAAGTTGAGTGACAACGATGATTTCTTTATTGATTGAATTAGAAAAAATCACAAATGAACTCAACGTTTCACTTTTCTTTTCATTATGACAAAGTCTACTTGTATATAGATAAAAGATGAAAATTACAATGAGCACCCTCATATATATAGGATAGGTGCAAAGAGAAAAATTAGGAAAAACTCAACTAGCTATGACTAAGTCAAAAGTAGAGTTCTATTTGACTTAGGACTTGTACAATCCTATATGCAAAACTGCATATACAAAATGAAACTTGAAGTGTCAATTGGAATTACAAAAATGTACCTACAACTAGAAAGCATGTTAAAAAATGACCAAGTGTTTAGATCTCCATCTCGAGCATCATCATCTCCATTTTTCTTCAATAAATCTTCAAGATTTGGAGAGAAACTTGTACTCTCAAATCCTTTGGTTCATCAATATGACTTGAGATCACTTGAGCTCATGCAATGGATTCCATCAACAAGGAGTAGTTTTCTTTTGATTTCTTCAAGATAGATCCTAGACTATCCAAGAATACTTAGATTTATATCAATTTATTGATTTATGAGAAAGTGAAATTTACACTCTCAACCTCGACGCAAACAAGTAGGTTGAACTCTTCTATGGATGAATATAGGGGTAGTAACTTGTGATCCTAATCAAGTAAATCACAAGGAAGCTCATCAATCTTGTCAGCGATCCTTTTCACTGTCTTCTCACCCAAATGATTTGCCTCCTCTAGGTCTTCAATGAGCTTCTCTAAAAATTATATACAATGCTTTAGAAACTCCTTCTACTAGACGTACATTTTCTTGGAAGGAATCACATCATGTTCAACCAAAATATCTAGAGAGAAGTCCCTGAGATTTGTCTAGGCGTCAAAATTCTTCTCACGCGTAGTCATTTCCTCCAAGAAGACTTTTAGTGTTGCATCCAATTTGGATTGGATAGTCCCTACATTGTTAATCAACTTGGTAACAAAACTCAAAAGGTGGGTTCCTTGACTGAGCATCATGTCCATCCGTTCACCTATTGCCTTACCTCATGAGGTAACCTGCTCAGCTTACCTTATGACTTGTTCATCAACTAACAAATTAAGTGGCCTAATAACCTCCAAAGAATTTTTTATCTTAATTAACACAATGGTGAGTTGCTCCACTTGTTCCTTAATCTTATCTTTCTTGACATTCTCTTCATTTTATCTTGCCACAAGAGCATCAAAAGCCAATTGAGTGTCTTCCACTATACCTTCATGGGTTTTATTCTCAAGCTCAACCCTTCTTATTACATAATCCTCTACTTGAACTTCATTGATATTTATATCAAGAGGAGGCTCTACAACTTCTGCATACTTGTTCTTGTTGGAATTATGGATGAATTGATTATGTGTTGCATTGATGTTTTGTCATTAATGTCAACACTAGATGTTATGGTTGGTTACCGGCAGATAGGTATGGTTACCAATAGATAGGTTTTGGTTATCGGTAGAAGATCTAGTGTTACCAGCAGAAGAGACTATCTATTGGACACTTCCGCCATGTTTGGATCAATGGATTATCTTTGATTTTATGTGTTACATGTTCCTAGAGCATGTTTTGGTCAGTTGGTATTGACTTGGTAATCGGATGCTATCATACACTCTTGTAAACCCATAACGGCATTGGTTTAAGGTTTAACCGATAGAGCTTTAACTGAGGAATCTTGACAGGATGCATAAGTAGTGTTGGTGCGACTTCTACATGGATTTCAGGATGCTAAAGATGTTCTTTGATCATGTTTCAACTTCTTGAAGACATTGCTTTGTCATGGTGGACCCAAAATAGGTCTGGTACCTATCTAGGTTATGGACTGGTATTATGTTATCATGTACTCTACACGTTACCGAGATGTTTTGCGATGTTTTATGGATCGGTTATTGTTGTTTTGGTCTTAAGCCAACATGGCATATCATTGTAATATGGATTTATGTAATGATCTTATTATAATATCTTTTAGGTGGATGACCTAATTGGTTCAGGCCTTAGGGTTGGCATAAAATGATGTAAGATCTCATTGTAGATCATGGGGAATAAGTGTCGTGGTCTTGAAATGAAATATCATATGCAAAGGAGATTTGGTCGATCATAGGTGATCGAATTGGGATTAAGGAAGAGGTTAAAGGCCTCCGATATTGAGCTTAACCAAGATTGTAATCAGGCATGGTAGATGCTATCTCTAGATTGTTGTCCATTTATCTTGAGGTGGTTATAACCTCTTTGTAGTCAATGAGACTCTTTTGTAATGAGCAGTATGCTCTAGGCAGTGTGCCTTCCTGCATGTGCAGGCCCCTCATTGTATCACATAATTTCTACAGAAGTATCATCTAACTGTGGGTAGGCTTCCCACCATGGTTTTTCCCTTTCCAATTTTTCCACGTACAAATCATGGTGTTATGTGGTATGGTTGCATTGTGTTGATTATCTGCTTTGTTGTTAAGTTTCATTTCTTGTCGGTATTTGTTTCTATTGTTTCGATATTTAATGTTTATATGCTTCGGTTTAAGGTTATTAAGTGGATTAATTGATATAATCTGTTAACAACTGATTCACCCCCCCCTCTCTTAGTTGTTCACCGGCTATCCCAACAGTTCTTGGCACTATCTATCTTTACCCTTGAGATGTTTTGGATTTATTTATGGTCTTTGATTTGATGGGCACCAATTGATGGAAATCAAAATCATCAGGAGAAAGAGATTTCTTCTTCCTCTTGGGAGTGTTAGAAAGCAACCAAGGTGGCAGGATGGAATCATCATCAACACCTACAACCAATGATTGAGAAGAATTTTCTTGGCCCTGAAAAATAGTGGTTACAATTAGAGGTGTGGAAGTCATAACAAAAGATGGGTTTTAAGAAGTTGACAAGTTAGGTAAGGGTCGGGGGACTTCTACTAGAAACATGGGGAATTTGGTAAAGATAGACCTTATATTTATATTTCAAACTTCTTATCTATTTCTTTGTGCCTACTTTTAAAAATCATAAAATTGTTCTTGAACCTTTGGCGAACCTTTGATAGTTTTGGTACCTTTCTTGTGCAACTGCTCTAATACAATATTTAAGTGTCATACCAAATGTAAGGTCATTAGTGTCGTTGTTCAAATGTAACTCTTGACTGATATTTTCTCATTATTTTCTAGTTGCATTCTCAAGGGTTTCTATTATTACTATCTTCTATAGCCTAGCTATTGATATGAACCCGTATAATAAAGACTATTTTTCATTGCCTTGTTTTTCTAGTTATCATCATGTTTTCAAACCCCTATCATACTATTGCAATCAACCTCTATAATGTGGCTTAGTTGTCACTAGATATAGGCTTATGACAATGATCTTTCCTATCATAACATTATTTTAGAATTGGAAAAGTAAAAACCCATACGATACATGCAAATAGATCTATTTCCTTGTGAATAATAGCAAGAAGATATGAATAAGCCAGGTTGTTGGAAGCCTATGATTCTTTGAAAGTGTATCCAAGGTTTAAATAATGCATGAGAGTATTAGAGAGTTTTTTGGTAGTGTATAGATTGCATGAGGTGTTTTAATATCCATTACCCTTTGAAACAATGTCACAAGTTCTTGCCTTATTGATTGTAATTTTTCATCTTTTCCATTGTTTTGTGGTATCTATCTTCTTGAGAATGTTTTCAAAACATTAAGACAATAGTCCTTTGGATGATCTTTATATCATTGAATCTGTAAGGCCTTCCCCAAACCAAGATTTGATTAACTTAGTTGACCATGTTTGACCCTATTAATAAATGCTTTATGATTCAATAGAATGGACTGTGTTAGACAGATAGATTGGTGAGAAAAGTAATTGAACCAAGTTATAGAGTTATTTCACCTTGTGGTGTACATTTTGATGTGTTATGAATTTGAAATCTTAAAAGATCCATTGATTGGATAATCTTGATTTAACGTATGTCAGCTATGTCTGGATGTAGAACTTATATGATTTCGTGATTGGATAACATTGATGAATGTTGATGCTTCATTTATATGCTTTATGATAAAGAACTCTATATGATTCTAGAATAGGATAAATTGGAGATGATGTATGTCATTATTGGATTTGCAGGACTTTATTATGATAATAGAATTAAGATGTATGTTTTATGTGTGGACCAAAATTATGAGAATTATGATAATTGCTTATGTGGATTTAATTGGATATGAGATATATTGAATTGTTCAAATGAAAATTGTATGCGAAGTGTTTGATGTGTATTCTAATTCATGTGTTTAATATTATATGAGGTTATTGGAAATTACTAATATGTATTTGAGTGGCACAGGAAAAGATATCCATGTGACCATGGAAATATTACGAAGAACCAAACCTAGACCTATGTATGTTCGTAAAACCAAGGTTTGTCTATTTGGAGAGACAACACCCCGTTTGTGTCGTATTTTATTCATAATAGTAAATGATGCATGTGTGTTAAATGTTATTTATTTGACTTACTTAAATCCAACAAGAGACAAGATTTCATGTACAATTTTGTAAAAGTATTTTCTTTGTGTCACTTGACACGTGTTGATTTATGTTTGAGTTTTTAAATTTGTCTCTTGGAGGGAATTGTTTAACTATAGCTTTTTCAATTAAATTTAATGTGATTCCATAATTGCCTTAGGTAGAGAATCTTTGGGATGGTCAACTTAGGTTTGACCCGAAAATAAACTTCAGAGGGGTTTAAAAAGGGTTAAATGGACTCCTAGGGGTAGTTTATTAGGGTTTCCTAAAGCCCATAAGGTATACCTAAGGGTTAGGAGTAATTTTAGGCATGTTTCTACTCCCATGTGACCATTTAGACACCCTAAAAAGTGACTTTTCTAAGTTGTCTGAAAATGGAAATTAGAAGGCTTGAACTAAGTTGTTAACCTTCCTTTTTGAATGAGAGTTCCCTTTCCCATTTTACCCTACTTTCCTTTTTCAGTTTTAGAAACTTGAGAGAACTCACACTAGTGTCTTCTTAAGCAAGAAAGAGAGATTTTGGGGGTAATCACCCACTCTCCATTTTTGGAGACAAAAGAATTTTGAAAAGAAAAAGATAGATTTGGGATTCAGAATGCAGGCTAAGGGTAAAAAGAGAAGTCTTGTGGAATTGGGCTACTCATCCTCAATAAAACTAGCATACCTTGGGCAATTTAAGGTTGGTTCTACAATATTTGCAGGTTGTTAGAAGAAAATATCAGGACATGTAGATATGGCTGGAGTTAATTGTTGCAGAAAATTGTTGTAAATGTAATTAATATTCTTTGAAAGTCCTCATCTATTTGAAATGAGAGACCTGTTTGTAAAATGACAATAAAGACTTGGGAATATGTTTTAAAGATATGTGATATTTATTTATGTTATATTGCAGAAAAGAAATGATTATTTCAAGTTTTTAGTTTGAAATAAATATTTGTTGTGTATAGGATGCTTTGAAAAGAAAGAAATGTATTCATTCCCTTTATGCATTTAAAATCAAGATATTAGAAAAGAAATGGAATAGATCTACCTGCATGTAGTAGGTTGGGAAATAAAATAAAATAAAATCTAAAATTTAGATCTGTACATGGAAATGCCATATTTAGTTTATTTAAATGTCATTTTGTTTATTGCAGGAAAAAAAAACAAAAAAAACAAACAAAACAAAACAAAAAACAAAAAACACCAAATTTATTATAGTCATTTCTAAAGTTTTATTTTAGTCTAGATTTATCTAGTTGTTGTTAAATTTATTAAATTGGTCATTTATATAGTTGTGGTTAGAATTATTAAATACTGTCATTTGTTTAGTTACAGAGAATAAAATCTATAGTTAAACAAATTAAATGAAATAAATAGAAATTCTAGAGTTGCTATTCTAACTGACTTAATTCTGTTTTTTACTATATTTTGTCGATAGTAAATCAATATTTAAATAACCTATCTATTTCTTTTAGCAACTAGGATTTTGATAAAAAGGAAATAAATTCAATGATTCAAATCTGTAGAAATTATCCAATCTGCTAAATATGTTTTAGATTTTATATTTTTCATAGAAAGCTTTTGTCCTAGACACCACATATATATATATAAACAGCTTTTCATACCTATATTGAATATTTAAAAGAATTCTTTCTCAGATATAAACATAAATAAATTTATTGTCCAATATATCTATATATATATTAAATGTTTAAATGAATTCATTACTTAATATATATTTGCACTTTTTAAATAAAGCAACAAAAAAAAAAAATACTATTTAAAACTTTATTTTATAAAAAAAAAAATATATTATTACAAAACAAAATCTTTTTTAAAAACAAATCTATAAATCAATAAATAAAAGAGGCTTTTTGTAATGATTAAAACAGAATTGGGGTTTATGGGTATCATGGTAAATTTAGGTATGTTTAACTAAAAGGGGGATAAACCTCACTTTAAATATATAAGTGTATATTAGATAAATATATATATATATAAATATATATGTAATCATATATATATATATATATATATATTGTCCTGAATTTAATTAGTTTATTTACCATCCTTAATTTCTTTTTATCAATGTTAAATGTTCATTTATATATAATGTATAGGACAAATTGAAGAGTTAATTATTTTATTAGGTGTCTATATTTTATAAATGTTTAAATAGTCAAGAGGGCATAATTTTTATTAAAAAAATGCTTAAAATTCTAATTAATTTTGGAGGTTAACCTTTTAGGGGATTTTTAATGGAAAATATAATGAAATATCCTACAACATTATTATTATCATATTTGGATAAACATAGTTTAGAAGTTCAATCGGTTGAAATTAAAGCAAGGGGTAATGGGATTAATGGAAGCAAAATATTAAATAGTTGATGTTGGAAAAAGTAATATATACACTTGATTTAAATTATTTTAATTCATTTTAGAGATCAAAATGGTTTTATTTTTATAATTAAACGGAATGATTCAATATAGTAAAATAAATAATTTAAGAGGATATTGTAATAAAATTTCTCTATAATAAAATTAAGGGACTAAGCCAGGCGTACCTTATTATCCCAAGTGGAGTCTTTCATCAGACAATTTAATTAACTTAATGATGTTTGGCACCTTAATTGTATCTACTCAATTAGGCAATATTAATGAAATGAAATAGCAATAGTGTTAACATTTAGTAAATAATTGATATCAAACCCGGTCATTATATTAATGTCTGTTTAGTAGAAATGGATCCAAATAAGTACTAAAAAGCGCAACTGAAATGAAAGGAACTTTCGAGAGAACTTAATAAGACCCTCATGAAAATTATTTGCTCCGCTTGATAATAGAAGTTATCATAATTGTTATGTTAGTATTTAATATCAATTAATATTTTGTTTAGAACAAACTGTTAAGTTGTCACAACTATTTAAGTAAATGAATCCATGTAATTAAGTGCTTTAAAAAAAAAAATGTCGGTTGTGTTTTGCCCAAAAGTTTGGGCATGACAGAATCCTCCTTGTCCTTTGACTATGAATGTCATTTCATGCCTTTGAGGTTTTCTCATGCAAAGTTGGCTTACCATGCCCCTTATGCTCATAATCAAATCATGACATCTTCAAAATAATAGACTATCCTATATACTTCAAGGACTATTCTTACATGTTCTTTGATCATTAGAGATTGCTTTGTCATTGTACCCTTTAGACTAACCTTGTCATAACTTTTATGCAAGGTTATGGATGATTGTCCTTTTGAATGCCTTGCTATGATTGATCAAAATCTTCTTAATCTACCTTCAATGGTCATGAAGGTATTATTGGCCATTTGGTGGAATTGGTTATGTGTTGCATTGATGTTTTGTCATTGATGTCAACACTAGCTGTTTGGATGCTTTACTGGCACCCTTCTGGTCCCAGTATGTTGAGTGGTTTTTGGTTAAATTGGATTTGACATGATTTGGTTAACTCCGGTATAATCTGGTGATGGAATTGGCTTGTTCATAATACCTATACTCATAATTGGTCAGTTGGTTTCGATCTAGTGATTGGATGCTATCCTGCTTATACAGAAGATTGGTTTCTAGTTCTGGCAAGGGTTTCACCGGAAGATCTTTTGGTGGAGATCTTTGATGCATTGCATAATTGGTGTTTGTGCATCTTTTGATGGAGTTTCAGGATGATGTTGGTAATCTTTTTCAAGACTTGGCGTTTGGAGATCATTGTTGAAGCGTGTGGACCTATACTTGGTCCTGATTGATCTAGGTTATGGACCGACACTAATGTAACATGTGGACAAGAATTATTGCTATATTTTTGGGATGTCTTATATATTGGATATTATTTATTTTAGTCTAAGGCTAACATGGTTTGTAATAATGTAATTGGTTTATTCTCTGGTAGCCGACCTGATTGTTTATGGTCTAGGGTTTGTATAAATAAGATGTAAGATCTCATTGTAGATCATCATGGTTATTGTAAGAGGTCATGGTCAAGGAATATAGTGTGTGAATATTGTAATATCATTTAGACAGAGGAGTTGGTTGATCAATGAAAATCGAATTGGGTTTGTAAGAGGATTTGGTCCTCTAGTATTGAGCTTAATTGGAACTGTACTCAGGCATAGGAGATGCTATCTTTTGTAGTTCAACACTTCTCTGGATTGTAGTCTAGATTTGTATGTAGTCAGTGAGACTCCTTTTGTGAAGAGCAGTGTGCTCTAGGTTGTTGGCCTTCCTGCAAGTGCAGGCCCCTTCATTGTAAATTTGCATACTTATTGCAGAAGTATTATTTGACTATGGGTAGACTTCCCATCGTGGTTTTTCCCTTTACCGGGTTTTCCACGTACAAATCTTGGTGTTATGTGGATGGCTTTTATTCTATGATTATTGTTTATGTTTAGTTGGATTAACTGCTATTTCGGTATTATTATTTTGAATTGATAATGCTTTCGGTAATCTGTGACAACTGATTCACCCCCCCCTCCCTTCTCAATTGTCTTCTGGTTATCTGAACTGTCTAACAATTGGTATTAGAGCTTTGGTCCTCTCTGTAGAATTAAGCTTAACCGCTTGAGGAAGATCCTATGGCGACTAACAGTTCAATTTCATCCAGTTTGTCTGGAGATATTTTTTGAAGGGATATACCGAGGCTTGAAGGAACAAATTATGCAGTATGGAAGATTCGGATGGAGACTCATCTGAGATGTCTTGGCAAAGAAATTTGGGAGATCACAAAGAATGGTGTCACACCCTTTAATCTGGGATTTGGCAATCCTCCTCCAGCAAACCTGGACAAGGAGCTCGAGAATGATTATAGAGCAAGAGAAGCCCTCTTGTGTGCACTTTCTGATAAATAAATTATGGGATTAACAAACAAAACATGTGGAAAAACTATATGGGATAAATTGCAGACCCTTAATGAAGCTGACCCTACAGTGAACATTGCTAAACTTGATGGTTACCGAGTGAGATGAAAATATGAAGATGGAAGAAGATGAAAGGATTACTGCATTCATGGAAAGAGTAAATGAGATTGTTATGGGAATTCAATGTTGTGGTGGAACTTTGAGCGAAGATGAGATTGTTTCTAAATTCCTAAGAGCCCTACCACCAGTTTACAAAATGAAGGCTATTGATGTTAATGAGTTAAGAAAAATGGCTAATACATCTGCCAACAGAGATACTTTGGGTGGGAAACTATCTTCTTTTGAGCTTGAGGAATTTGGAGCTTCTGGAGTTGTGAAAACTGAACCTTCTTTTCATACATCTACATCTACAACCGCAAGCAAGATTGGAGAGTTTTATATGCAAAATAATTAGAAGATATGAAGAGAGAAGATGAAGAGCTTGAGAAACTTGAAGCACTATTTTGCTAGAAGAGCACCGAAAGGACCGGTAGGAAGTAAGTATGAAGGAAAAGCACCTTTTAAATGTTTTCAATTTAATAAGATTGGTCATTTGGCATCTAGATGTCTTGAAAGGATTTTAAGAATTGAAGAAAGAGTTAAGAAATCATTTAAGCCTAATCAAGATAAGTTTAGATTCAAGAAAAATAAATGATGCTACATAGCGGATGAGGAAGGTATTACCAATTTAGATGATGAACCAGTAGATGACTTTGCTAGTGGATCCAACAATGGGAAAGAATAGGTATTCTTGGCTATCAAGAAAGATGATCTGGCACTGGAAGAGAATGTACCAGAGGAGAAGGCACTTGCTGCTAAAATTGAGGATAAGGATGAATGGGTAATTGAAAGCGGGTGTTCACATCATATGACTGGAGATAAAGGAAATTTTTTGTATTTGCAAGAAATTGATAGTGGATTAGCTAGATTTGGAGATGACAAGGCATGTATGATTAAGGGAAAAGGAACTATATCATTGGATGGTAAAAACAATACTGACAATGTTTATTATGTTGAAGGTTTGAAGCATAATCTTTTGAGTGTAGGACAATTGGTAGATAAGGGATTTCAATTACAGTTCAAGGATGGAAAATGCAAAATCATTAACAGATCTGGCTTGGAGATTGCAACCGGTACACAGACATAAGATAACATATTTTATTTGAACTTCGGTGAGAAGACATGTTTGATTACACAGATTGATGAAAGTTGGTTGTGGCATAAAAGGTTGTGTCATATAAATTTTGATTGCATTATGAAGATCAGTTCAACTAAGGCTGTTAGAGATATACCTAAGATTATGAAGCCCCATAATCTGGTATGTAAAGAATGTCAAATGGGCAAATAGGTCAGAATCTCTTTTAGAAGTATACAAGATAAATCAAATGATGTTCTTGATCTTATTCACACTTATTTATGTGGCCCTGCTAGAGTTAAAAGTTTCCATAGTGATAGATATTTCATGCTAATCATTGATGATTATTCTAGAATGATGTGGGTTACTTTTTTGAGAGAAAAATCTAAAGCATTTGAAAAGTTTAAAATCTTTAAGGCTAAAGTGGAAACTGAGACAAGATTGAAGATTAAATGTTTGAGATCAGATCATGGTGGAGAATTCACATCCGGTGAGTTTAATAACTTTTGTGATAAGCATGGTATCAGAAGACAATTTTCTACTCCCCAAACACCTCAGCAGAATGGAGTTGTGAAAAGAAAAAATAGAACTATCTTGGATGCTACTAGAACAATGATGATGGAAGCAAATCTACCTCATATCTATTTGAAAGAAGTAGTTAGTACAACGATTTATACATTTAATAGAGTATATATCAAAGGAGAAACCAGTAAGACACCTTATGAATTATGGTTTGGCAATACACCTACAGTTAAGTATTTTAGAATCTTTTGTAGTAAATGTTATATCAAGAGAGATGATTTTATTGGAAAATTTGATCCTAGAAGTGATGAAGGCATGTTTCTTGGTTACTCTAATGAAAGCAAAGTATATAGATGTTATAACAAGAGAGTGTAGAAAATAGTGGAGAGTGCTAATGTCAAAGTAGATGAGCTGAGAAAAAGTCAAATCAGAATTTATGAGAAGGAACTGGCAGTGGAAATGATTATATTTGAGCCGGTAGCACCTTTATCAGAATAGAGAGTTGAGCCAGTTACTCCAGCAACACCAGAAAATTCTACTAAAACTGAAGAACAGGGAAGAGGAGCAGAGAGTCAGAAGACTCCTAGGTATGTGAGATTGAATCATTCTGACGATCAAATAACTGGGGATAAGAGCAATGGAGTGATGACAAGAAGAAGACTGGCAACTAATAAGGTATGTTTAATTTCAATAATTGAGGCATGTAAAGATGAATTTTGGTTAAAAGCTATGGAAGATGAATTAGATTAGATTGAGAAAAATAATGTATGGACTTTGGTTCCCCGGCCTAAAAATAAAAATGTTATTGGAACTAAATGGATTTTTAGGAATAAATTGAATGAGGATGGTAAAGTTATAAGGAATAAGGCTAGATTGGTTTGTAAAGGATATTCTCAAAAAGAAGGAATTGATTATGGAGAAACTTTTGCACCTGTAGCTAGGATTGAAGTTGTAAGACTATTTATTGCCTATGTTGCTTATAAAAACTACAAGGTTTATCAGATGGATGTTAAATGTGCATTCTTGAATGGGGATCTTGATGAGGAAGTTTATATTGAGCAACCTGATTTTTTTTCACGGTCAGATGATACTGATATGGTTTACAGGTTAAGGAAAGCTTTATATGGATTGAAACAAGCACCTAGAGCTTGGTATGCAAGGTTGGATAAATATCTTTTGAAACTTGGTTTTACTAAGGGTAGTGTTGACAGTAATTTATATTATAAAATCACTGATGATGATATACTAATTGTTGAAGTATTTGTTGATGGCATTATTTTTGGAGGTAAAGATAAATTGTGCATAGAATTTTCTAAGAACATGGATTAAGAATTTGAGATGTCTATGATTGGTGAGATGAAATTTTTCTTAGGTTTGCAGATTACTCAAACTGACAAAGGTATTTTTATCTGTCAAACTAAATATGCTAAGGAATTGTTGAATAAAGTTGGTATGGAGATTCTAAACTGGTAAGTACACCTATGGTTACAAGTGAGAAATTGACAAGGAAAGATGTTTCTACACCAATAAAACCTACAAGATACAAATCTATGATTGGAGGTCTACTTTATTTAACTCAGACTAGACCTGACATTATGAATGTTGTTTGTATTGTTTCAAGATTTTAGAGCGATCCTAGAGAAAATCATGAGATGGCAGTGAAAATAATTTTTAGATACTTACAAGGTAAATCAGAAGATGGTTTGTGGTATCCTAAGGATGATAAATTCACTTTATGTGCATATACAGATGTTGACTGGGTTGGAGTTGTTGATAACCAAAAAAGTACTTTTGGTGGAGCTTTCTTTCTTAGAAAGAAGTTGGTTTCATGGATCAGCAAGAAACAGTCATGTACTTCTTTATCTACTGCTAAAGCTGAGAATGTTGTTGCTGCTACTAATTGTACACAAATTTTATGGATGAAGGAAATGTTGAAGGATATAAAAGTAGATTGTGATGCACCAGTAGTTATTCACTGTGATAACTCTGTTGCTATTGATATATCAAAGAATCTAGTGTTTCACTATAAGACAAAGCACATATCTATCAAGTATAACGTTTTGAAGGAAAAGGTGGAAGCAAATGAAGTTAAATTGGTTTATGTGAACACTAAATAACATATTGCAGACATTTTCACTAAACATTTATCCAAGGAATATTTTGAATACCTGAGAGACAGATTGGGGGTTTCTGCCCCTTCGGCAGAGACTTGATTGATGCGGTTTGGCATCAGTCTGGTATGCATTATTAAAGATACTATTCATTTTGGCACTGATGTGGGATGCTACTGCTCAAGGGGAGTAGTCATCTTTGAGATTCAGAGGCCTATGTTTTTTATTTGATATTTCTATCAGAATTATGGCATTGATGTCAAAGGGGGAGAGATACTGATGTGAAAAATACAAAAAAAAAAGAGAAAAATCATAAGGAGAGAGACATTGATATTCAGAACTATATGTAGGAGATTGTTGGTTATCTTCCATATGGGGAGACTTGTTTGACATTTCTTGGTACTTAGATGTTTTTCACATCTAGTGTTGCCATCAATGCCAAAGGGGGAGATTGTTGGCCATTTGATGGAATTGATTATGTGTTGCATTGATATCAACACTAACTGTTTGGATGCTTTACTGGCACCCTTCTGGTCTCGGTAGGTTGAGTGGTTTTTGGTTAACTTGGATCCGGCATGATCTGGTTAACTCTGGTATAATCTAGTGATGGAATTGGCTTGTTCATAATACCTATACTCATAATTGGTTAGTTGGTTTTGTTCTGGTGATTGGATGCTATCCTGCTTACACAAAAGATTGAATTCTGGTTCCAATGAGGGTTTCACCGGTAGATCTTTTGGTGGAGATCTTTGATGCATTGCATAATTGGTGTTGGTGCAGCTTTTGATGGAGTTTCAGGATGATTTTGGTAATCTTGTTCGAGACTTGGCATTTGGAGATCATTGTTGAAGTGTGTGGACCTATACTTGGTCTCGGTTGATCTAGGTTATGCATCGGCACTAATGAAACATGTGCATAGGAATTATTGTTGAATTTATGGGATGTCTTATGTGTTGTATATTATTTATTTTAGTCTAAGGCCGACATGGTTTGTAATAATGTAATTGGTTTATTGTTTGGTAGCTGACCTAATTGTTTATGGTCAAGGGTTTGTATAAATAAGATGTAAGATATCATTGTAGATCATCATGGTTATTGTAAGAGGTCATGGTCAAGGAATGTAGTGTGTGAATATTGTAATATCATTCAGATAGAGGAGTTGGTTGATCAATGGAGATCAAATTGGGTTTATAAGAGGATTTGGTCCTCCGGTATTGGGCTTAACCGGAACTGTACTCAGACATAGGAGATGCTATCTTTTGCAGTTCAACACTTCTCTGGATTGTAGTCTGGATTTGTATGTAGTCAGTGAGACTCCTTTTGTGAAGAGCAGTGTGCTCTAGGTTGTTGGCTTTCCTGCAAGTCCAGCCCCCTTCATTGTAAATTCACATACTTACTACAGAAGTATTATCTGACTGTGGGTAGGCTTCCCACCGTGGTTTTTCCCTTTATCGGGTTTTCCACGTACAAATATTGGTGTTATGTGGATGGATTTTATTCTGTCATTATTATTTATTCTTAATTGGATTAACTGCTATTCTGGTATTATTATTTTGAATTGATAATGATTTCGGTAATCTATGACAACTAATTCACACCCCCCCCCCTCTCAGTTGTTTTTCGGTTATCTGAACTATCTAAAAAGTATTGTTAATTAATGAGCACTGCATTTACCAATGATTTGTGCAAATCATAGAGATCTCTTCTTAGATTTTATGCTATGAGGTCTTTGGGCTTGTAAATAACACTTTGGTCTTCATTATCCCTTATTTCTTCTCCATTCTCTACTAAGCTCTTTTTGACAGTGGCTTGGGATTTGGCTCTCTCTGTGAACATCTCAAACAGTCATGTTTATCCCTGCTTTCTTCTACAACTATCTTAGATCATGATTATTGAACAACACTTTGGAATATATTATCTTATATCTCGTGTTATATATTTTCTATTTATTGGTAAGAAAATTTGTAATAAGAACAATTTTGCATCATGTGATCAACATTTTTTGTGGACCCAACAACACATTAATTAACTCTTCCCAAGCCTTCCATAGGTTATGATGTTTTTGGCTTTAATATTTCTCTTTTTCCTCATAGAATACTTCATTTCACAAGCATGGTGTTGCAACATATCATGCACATTAACAGTAGTATCAAGATAATCTATCGACATGAAAAGAAGTATGAAGACATATTGTTCTCCTTCTTGGAGTTTCTATAATATTACAAGTTTTTTCTCACTAGCATATTTCATATTCAATCTATGCCTGACTTATTTTTTATGTTGTACCATTAAAATATTATTATTCACCACTATAAATTTATTTACTAAATCTTCTATATATTTGTTTAAATGATGATTATTTTGGGGATCCATGTATATTTCTAATTATCATATATTATGGCCATTAAAATATTATTAGTCACCATATCATATATTATGGCCATTAGAATATTATTAGTCACCACTATCAATTTAGTTGATATATGTACTATATATTTGTTTTAAATGATGTGAGTTTCACATTCTCTCTTTCATATCTTGAGTGACCATTTTGGGGATCCATTCATATTTTGAATGATCATATTGGGAATTGATTTTTTCTTTGCATCTTGAAGTTATCCTCACAAAATAAAATAGCTACATCTCATATTTTGCATGATTCTTCTAGGGAACTGGCCAAAAATGTTGGTTAAGTTCACCCAAATTTCATGGCATTCTTTTAAAAGTAAATATTCTATTTAGTATTTAGAAAGATGGAAACTCAATTCTTTTATAAAATCATTCATTGGATCTCATTTTTCCTCCAATACCAAGTATATCCTTACACTTCTTTTCAATCTTTCAGGCTATAGGAGAAACATGAAGAATATGAGATGCTTCTTGTTCATTTAAATCTTTTCTATCTTTCAAGATACAGGAGAAACATGAAGAATATGGGGTGCATCTTGTTCGGATAAAAAACATTGTTGGGAAATTGCATCTACAAGTGGTCATTCTAAATATGGCATGCTAAAAACACTACAACTCCAACATGTTCAAAATTAAATATTTCCTTTTGGTTGTCTTCTTAAAATTATGTAGTTAAATCAAGGAGCTTTTGTGTTACACCATTAAACTTAGTGGATATGTATAGTATGGACTAGTTTAAGTACATAACTATGAGGATGTAGTGTTTGGGAAATTAGTGTCAATACTTAATAATGGTTATGTTGTAGGTTATGCTATATCCATGGTTAGAGACAAAAGTGAATTTTTCTCTAAAGAGACAAAAATACTTTTGTTTTATATTGTCTTTATAGAGAAATTTTTAAGACAATAATCTGAGACACTCACTTAAAGACAATATTTAAGATAATACACAAATTGTTTTTTTGTCTCAAGTTAAGATAATTTACTAAAAAATTGTCTTAAATATTGTCTTAAAACCCCCCTCTATGTATATAATATTTTTATTTGCTTTTATGTTTTAATTCAAGTTTAATAATATGTTTCTTTCTACATTATACAATTTATGGTATTTAATAAATTATTCATATCATGCCTAAATTTACTACAAATTAATGGAAATTAATCAATAAAAATAACTAAATATACTACTAATTGACATCAATAAAATAATTAAATTGACTAAATATACTACCAATTGATAGAAATCAGTGAATAAATATGACTAAATATATGACCAATTGATGAAAAAATAATGCTTAAAATGACTCAATATACTACCAATGGACAAAAATTAGCTAATATAAATGACTAAATATACTAGCAATGGATGAAAATTAGTGAATAAAAATGACTAAATATATTACCAATTGACGACAATTAATGATTACAATGACTAAATAAATGACTACCATGACTAAATAAATGACCAGTTAACAACAATCAATGACTAAATATACTACTAAATTGATCAATCAAAATAACCAATAAATGACTACAAAAGGTTTATTCATAAATTTGGTTGCGTCATAAATGACTAACAATAAACTACTAATGGTCAAGTGACCAAGATTGTCATATATATGCATTTTTTAGTAGTTTTTAGTCATTCATTGTTGTTTTACTACTAGTGGCCCCATATTTGACATGAAATTGTCAAAGTCCTCAAACATGGATGTAGATACTTTAGACAAATTTGGGAAAGTGGAGAAAACATTCTCAATGTCATCTCAAGGAGTATGCAAGACAACTTCACTAGTTGAAGAAGAAACAATAGGAATGGTCACACTTAGAGAATATGACACATGAAATAGTGGACCCAAATGGTATTGATTTGGAAACATGAACCTGTGAAGAAGTAGAAATTGAAATAGGAATTGATACTTTTGGAACATGACCTTTTGTGTCTTCGGGTTCAATGCCCTTGGGAATCTTTGATAGACCTTCATCAAATTCTTCTTCTTTTTGCTTCTCATGGTGCAGTTGTTCTTCTTCAACTTGATCCAAATCAATAGGTTCATCCTCACACTCTCCTTCTAGTTCTTGTTCTTTCTCTTGCTAAGCACTTGAACTAGAATATTTTTCACGTTCCTTCCCTTTACTCGTTCCTACAGTGAACTTGTATTTGGGAGCTTTGGGTGAAGCAACAAGATCTTGCATGTTATTTGTTCTTAGTTCTAACCTCTTCCCAACATGCCCAACAATATCATCCTCTGATCCAGTTGTAAATGACTTCAATTGAATTCCTTTTTCTGTTAGCTAAACATTTGGATTTGCAAGAATCTTTTGAAATCTGGTTCTTATAGAAACCACCTCCTTTTGAGACCATTAGATGAAAGGGAGAGGAGTATTGGAAATCTTTTTTATTTCATAAACAAGATCCAAGACATTACCATAATCAACTAAGTCATTGAGAACATCTGCCAATTTGAGATTGACTATTTGATCTTTGGTGAGGTGATAAAAATGAAGTCTCCTGATATATTCTTCAATTCTGCAATCTTCCCAGATATCCCCAATTTTGTGAACATGTGTATAGCTCTTTTTCAACTTGTTATTCATACCTCTATAGTCAAAATTATTCCTGGACTTGAATTATTTCAATTCACTCTTCTCATTCCATCTTTAATAGCTTTTTCTTTAAAAATTGAATTGATGGAGTACCTCCCAATAGACAATGTAAACTTGAAACCCGGTTTATGAGAACCTAACTGTTTCTCATGTACTACTACCATTTTCCTTGCCAACTCCATTCCATTAGAACAATCTTATTAGATGGATACCTTGGTAGCATGAAAGGCCGATCATCATAACATACTATCCTTAGATAGGTGAAGGTAGGAAACTGTAAGAACATACATCCATATTGATTGATGATCTCCCAAGCTTCATCAAAAAACCCTTTCTTATCAAACATGCACATATAGAAACCAAAGAAGGCATCATTAAATCTTCTAAAATGTAAAATTTCTTTAAGAGTTAATTAAGAATGGTGTTTTGAAACCGAGACATGTCTTCTATCTCCTTCGAAAGATAAACCTGTGAAATTCCTCATAATGGCAGCAAAATACACCAAGTAGGAAGTCACGTAGAACTTCAAAGTGGTAGGTACCTTAGTGAGCTTCTTGCATAAAGCATCACTAATCTACTTACCCTAGAAGATCTTCTTCTTGTCCTGTCTAATGATATGAATGTACTGGTACATCCATTCGTAGTATGTATTGGAAGTAGGAAGCCCTTTTACTCCACTAAGAAGAGTAATCAAGTCATTCACTTCCTCCTTGAAGTTACTTAGAGGGAAGGTCTTGGGTCATCTGGAAATTGTGAGCATGGGAGTCTTCAACTAGTTATCATTTATATTCCTCCTGCATTTCTCTCGATGCTTCTCATGATAGTCCTCAACAAACTTTATATTTATATCCACGTATCACCCTATACTAGGACACTTGAACAAAGAATCAAAGAAATCATCGTTCAACATTATCACTTTCTTGCCATCTATATCCTTTACACTTTGACTCATGGGATCAAAATGATTTGTAACTGCAAGCACGAACTTTGGATTTGAGCTGACATAGGGAATGAATACTATTATCTATGGTGGGTTCTAATAGATAGGAATGGAGAGGGTTATGAACTCGCCTCAGGAACTCATTAATATTTATACGGCCTATTTTTGTGTCCCTAATATTTGTGATGTTTGATGCCACTATAGATGGTGGAAAAAATGGATAGGGATCTTGTTTCTTGAACTTTATTGTCTTCTTTCCTAGAGAGGGTTCTGACATCTGTAAACAGCTTGAACTGCATCAGAGATGAAAAAGGTCCTCCAAAATTAGTGGAAAAGTACCTTCAATAGTGATAAATCTTCAACATTGGAACAATTATATATTTTGAAAAATTTCTAAGTATTGAGTGTAAATTGGGCATATGGACCCTATTTACACATTGGCAAACTTGGGCATATTCACTGTTTAGATACAAATTGGGCCTATAGACTTGATTTACATCTCACAATGAAAAGTTTTAAAATTCATGTAAAATGGATCACCTCTTGGAAGGACTAAAATAAGGTTTATGTGATTTGCATCCATAGGCCCAAATTACATCTAAAAGAGATGACTTGGGTTGTAGTTCAGGTCTATGGACCTAAACTACAGCATACTTGATTCGATGTAAAACTTGCATATTATAATAATGTAGTGCGGGTTCATACATCCGAACTACACCAAACAACAATAATAATGGTGTCATTCGGGTTTATGAACCTGACTAACACCAAAAACAATGGCAATGGTTCCTGGTGTAACTCGGGTCTATTGTCCTTGTTTTCATTTATGTGAAAAATGGACGACCCCTACAAATTTTTGCTCAATTCATCCCTCTTTTCTCTTAAGCCGAGTAAATGAGACATTTTGGTCATCTCATTAGTATTTAAATATTAATTATTCAAATTTAGTTTTTCCCTCCTCTGAGTTAAAATTTTAAAATTTTAACTTGGAATTTTTTTTCCTATTTTAGTTCAAAATTGGATTTAAACCCGAAATTACACTTTAAAACTTTTCAAAATGCCAAGTCAGGGTTTAAACTTGCTTTTGTATTTTAGAGATTTTTATTTGATAATGTCAATCAAACTTACTAGTCTAATTAACATCATTAATCAACATGTCTTGCATTTATGATTTTGAAGAGTTCTTTTCCAATCGGGTTTCTTCATCTCTTTATTTACTCAATTTATTTGCCCTAGTTTTATATTTTTGTGTTCTTGGAAATTTTTGGAGGAGCTCGGTTTATTTTCTTCCAACCCTATTTGTAGTGATTTGGGTATGTTTTATTTCCCCCCTTCTTTTTAATGAATTTACTATCAATCGAATGCATTAAATTATTTCTTCAATGCATACGGTTGATATCAAATTTGTTGTGTTTTTAATCAATTTATTAATCCTAGATTTGGGGGGGGAGTCAGATTTTAATTATGACTCGCCCCATTTGTTCTTTCATTTTTATTGTTTTTGATTTGGTCTTGGACTGTGTCCCCACCACACACCGGAGCCATGATCAACGGTGTGTGGTGGGGATACAACCTACCCCCCCAATTGTTTTTTTGCTTGCTTTGAGCTTTCACAATGGTAGTCGGGTTTGTAAGCCCGCTCACCACCATCTCTAAGGCTAGTGGTAGTTGGGTTTACAACCCAGCTCCATTTTTTTGTTTTAGCTTGTGTTTCTTTGTGGTGGTCGGGGGTAAAATCCCACCAACACCACTGTTATGATTGCCATTAAAGATGGTGATCGGGCCTATAACCCCGATCACCACTTCATTACTTTGTTCTCCCAAAGTGGTGTTCAGGGTTGTAAGTTTGACCACCACTACTTTTGATTTTTATTAAAATGGTTATCAGGCTTTAAACCTCGATCACCACTTTCAATGCATGATTTCATCAACCAAGTGTAAATCGGGAGTATAACCCCAATTTGCACTACTTTGGTTTTTATCATTCATAAGTGCATTTCGGGAATATAAACTCGATATGCACTTAGCTTTGAGTTTTATCCAATTTGTTAGGTGCAAATCAGACCTATAGGTTTGAAATGCACTTGTTTTGATTTTACACTTAATATTGTAAATCGGACTTATAGGTCTAATTTGAACCTATTTCACACACATACAAATTCCTTATTTGTAATCAATTTGTGATGGATCAATTGATTTTTTTTTGTATCAAGTGAGGATTTCTATGGTGGCTAATAATTTCCAATGATGATATTTTCACATTGCAGTGCATTTATTGCAAATGTCCAAGCCTTCTTCTAATAAAAGGTCAATGAAGTTTAAAAAGAAAGAAATACATCTAGTGTTTCCATCTTCTTCGATGACATCAAATATTGACAATATCAGGGATACTGAGATCAGTCATGTGGATCTTGATGAGTTCTCGAGGGTGAAATCACCACCAATTTCCTACAAGATGGAGCCCACCATAAATAAAAAAATTCATCTAGTGGTTGCATTTCCCATGTCAGCTCAAAATCCAAAGTTTGTATTGGCTCTTGCCAATAAATATGATTCTACCACCAGATCAATGAATGATGTATATGGGAAAACACTCATCAAGCTTGATGAGGATATCTTTGACACCATCTTTAAATGTTCACCTATTGTTTAGTATGTAGATATTGATATGCAATCAACAGTGGCATATTTTGATAAAAATTCAGAGAAATGTAGGAAGAGTATGAATGATAATTGCCTAAAAACACCTAGGCCTACCATTTCAAGATGGCCTAAAACTCTTCCTCCTTGTGACTTCATTACGGAGGTCAATGATTTGATTACTCTTCTTAGTAGAGTTAAAGGCCTTCCAACTTTCAATACCTACCACAAGTGGATGTATCAATATATCCATGTCATAAGGCAGAATAAGAAGAAGATCTTCTGGGGCAAACAAACTGTAGATGTCCTATGTGAATAGCTGACCAAGGTGCCTACCACCTTGAAATTTTACATGGCTTCTTATCTTGTCTATGCAGCTACCTCAATGAGGCATTTTCCAAGGTTATAAACTACAAGTGACAAGATTCAAGTTCATGTTTACAAGTATTTCTCTCAGTTGACTCTCTTAGAGAGTTTACATCATTTCAAGAGGGTAAATGATGCTTTCTTTGCTCATTAAATGTGTTTGTTTGACAAGGAGTTTGAAAATAAAAGAGTATCAGATGAAGCATGGAAGGTGGTGAGTGAATATGGTTGCATTTTCCTTCAGTTTCCTACCTTCACATATATCAAATTGGGTGTTTTGATAGAAAACCATTCATTCTCCCAAGATATCCATCTGATAAGATCATCCTTATGGAGATGTCTCATCAAATGATTTTCATTCATGAGCATTAATCTAAAGCTCATAAGATAGGTTTGAAGTTCTCCATCTCTATAGGAAGATATTCTATCAATTCCATCTACAAGGCATGTGCCATGGAGGAGGAAATGAGATGAGTGAACATTAAATTCTTCAAGGCAAAAAATTTATTTGACTATAGGGGCATGAAGAATAAGATTAAGAAGAACTACACACATATCCACTCAATTGAAGATGTGTGGGTAGATTGCAGGACTAAAGAGGATATCTGCATAATGGATTGTTGTCATTTGACAATAGAACGAATTAAAAATTTTGATCTTGTTGATGTTCCCGAAGATCTTGAAGAAGATGGTGATATCCTAGATCTTGCATATGAAAGAAATAAAGTTGTTGGATTACCTTTGCCTCTCATACAATGGTCACAAAAGGAGAAGACTTTTATAAGGGCCAGATGTCAGAATTTTTTTGATAATACCACTACTTGGTTAAACCTACATGGTGTGTAGATGAAGCCTTTCCAAACTGATTCATTTTAAGAAGATGTTGCAAGTCCCAAAGGAAAGACTTCTAAATTAAGGACAAAGAATAGGCAAGAACTTATAACTCCCAAGGGTCCTAAAATCAAATTTACTATTGGAAAAGGTAAATCTCAAGGTGAGTCTTCAACACAAGAGACTTAAGTTCCACATGAAGTTGAGTGAGAAGAAGAAGTAAATGAAGATGAACAATTTTAAGAAGAAGATGAGCCAAACAATAAACAAGAGCAAGAAGAAGGAGAGTTCAATGAGGAGGGATTTCCTGAAATCCCAAGTACTTCCTTGTCTCAAGAGACACACGAAGTTATTCCTCCTTCATCATGTGATATCGCATGTACTAGTTCAATCTCTGTCTCAAATGAAATTCCTTTAAGTACTATTGTGTCAATTCCTTCACAAGTTCCTAAATTACATTTTATTCCTTCTACTTCCACAAGTGAGACAACCCTTGATACACCTTGTGACAACCTAAATATTGTGTTCCTTCCTAATTTTTTTGAGGTCACATCTTCTATGTTGGAATATTTTGATAAGTTTATGTCATAAACCCAAGTTCCTCCTCAAGTTTCTAATGTTTCCAATCCATCCACTGGTGTCACTTAAAATCCACCTATTGGCACTACCAACATTCAATCTCAAGAGTTGGCAACTCAAGTTTTAACTTCTGGAGTAGATGAAGATGCTTCTTTGCCACCCTATCTAGTGTCCAATGCTCCTAAGAGGAATAAGCAAGTTGTCTCCCTTGATGACTTTGATTTCAAGAAATTGGTACCAATTAAGCCAAAGGTCACAAAAAAGGCCAAGACTTTGTCTAGGTTGAGGGTAGATCAATCTAAGAACAAATATGTTGAAATGGTCATTCCTCCTCCAAATTAGACTTTGACAAAGTACAGGATACTGATTATGTCATCAAGAGGATTGATTTGGGCAAGAAAACACATCAAGGTACAATTGAAGATGCTCAAAACTCATTCCAACATCTTATGGCAATATTCAATGAAGAGAAAGAGAAGAAAGATAAGTTGAAGAAATGGGTAGATTAACTCACAGAGGTCCTAATTAAGATTACCAAATCATCATAGGTAGTCGAGCCAATCACTTCTTTAGTGGATGAACAAATTGTCAAACAAACTAAACATGTGAATTCTCATGGGAGAGCAGATGGTGAGTGGATGGATAGACTGTTGAGTCAAGGAACACATCTCTTATGTTCAACAACAACTGATGTCAACAATCTAGATGTAAAGATTGAAATTGATAAAACTTAAAATTTGTTTTCTAATGAATTTGTTTTCTAATGAATTAGAAACACATGAGAAGGACTTTGACTCCTGGTTGAAGTTAGAAGATTTTCAACTAGATGTTCTAGTTGATAATGGAGTGATCCCTTTAGGGGATATGTATATTGAACAAAGAGAAATTATAGAACACCAAATAAACACAATTGAGGTCCTTATCAAAGATTTGAGAAAGGCACTAAAGGAATGTAATGACAAAGGGAAGTCATTGATAAAATATCAACCCTTCCTTGTACTTTCCTTAATGAGAATCAGAAGCCTCTTCATCAAGATATCATCATCAAAGAGTTTAATCTACTAATTGGCAAAGAGATCGACAAACAAGATTTCTCACTATCTTCTATTGATTAGCTGGTAGATATCCAAGTGAATCTGGATGATCTAACCTCACTTCTAAAGAAACACAAGAAGTGTTACATGAGCCTTAAATATTTTATCACCAAAGTCAAGGTTATCACAAGCCATACCAAAGGACCTGACTAGGAATAGATGAAAGTAGTTCTTTATAAGTTTGAGGAATGCATGAAACAAGATCAGAATATAGTGTCACATGACGCTTAGTAGCTTTCATAAGTAGATGCATTTTTTAATAAGACATTGACACCTTCAATGTCAATTTTGTATGTAGTTTTTGCACTTAAACGATGCATGAGTCCAAATTCAATTAGGACTCTTCTTTGAATTAGTCATAGTTATTTCCTAGTTTTATGTTGCACCTCTCTTCTATAAATATGACGTTTATCTATGTAATTTGGATCTATTATCTTTAATATTATACCAAAACTCTACTGAAGTGAAGAAATGAGAAGTGAACTTCGTGTTCATTCTTGTGATTTTGCAACTTAATGAAATAAGAAGAAAGCTTTTGACATCCAAACTTTGTATTGGATTCATTTGTGGTTTGTGGTGAGAGTGTTCTTATGTCACTTTTTTTTATAAATTCTTATTATAGTCTAGTGAAGGCAACTTGAGAATATTGTTAAAGTGTAGAGGCAATTGTTGATTTATGAACTTTATGTCATATCTTGGCTATTGTTAAAATAAGAGTTGGTGAGCTTTATATCAGCTTGAAGAATTTGTGTTTTACATTGATATTTTCTAGTTAAGAATAGCTGAAATACATTAAAGTGGTGTAATAAAAGACTTTGTGCTTTATTGCGTTATCTTAGAAAAAAGAAGATTGTGATTGGAAGACTTTGTTCTCTTATCATTGTTTTCAGAAAATTGTTATCATTAGCATAATCATAAATCTTGATAAAGACTTTGTGATTTATTTTAGTTTGTTGGTTAACACATTGGGTTACAGAAGAAAACATTAGAAGAAAGGTTGATAGGAGAGCATCAACTTCAAGACTTTGAGCTTGAGCAGTATTTCCTATCCTAGAGAAGCAAGGAAGGACTTTCAGCCCTTCATAGAAACTTTTCTTCTTTCCTTATCCATTATTTTATTCATTATTACTTTTAAGAGTGAATTTGTAACGTCAAGATTGTAATAATTATCACTGCTCTATGTTGTAAATTCTCTCCTGGAGTAAGAGGAAAAGAATAACATCTATCTTGAAAAAAGAAGATAGGATGATGCACCACCCATTCTTAGAATACAAATTAAAGGTTGTATCTTGTTTTAATAGAATAGATTAGACAGTTGAAGGGGGAGCCTCCCCTCAAGAATAGGAGGGATTATATCTCATGTTGTTGTGTTTGAAAGTACAATTTTGTAAGTTCACATAGGTTACAAAATTTTCAACGAACCCAACTACACCAAATGATCGTGTAGTTCGAATCCGTTGGCCCAAATGACACCATCAAACATAGTGTGAAGGAAGAATGATTATGGCAAGGGTTTATTGACCCATATCACATGATATAACAGTGATGTTGTGTTGTGTGGTGTAGGCCTATAAACCCTAACCACATGGTATGACTACAATACAGAGGATAAAGAAACAAAATAATATGATTTGGGTTCATGGACCCGAGCCACATCACAACGAAAAACGTTGTGGTATGATTCAAGACCATGAACTTGAATCATGGTATACCCAAAAACATAAAGATAAATGCAGGAAACAAGAAAGAAGAGAAAATAATGGCCACGGGCTCAAATCTAAGAGAAAAACAAAAACCCTACACTTAAATAGAAAATCAAAACAAAGAAAAAAAACACAAAAGAAGGAAAAGAAACATACCTAAATGAAAAGTGACTTTAGAATGGATGAGATTGAATAAAAACAATAAGCTCTACCTTCTAATCCAAATAATTAGGTAGAAAAGAAATATACAAGCTTAAAAGATGGATTCTAAGGGGAGGAAGAGACCTAACAAAACTTAAACTCAAAAACATTGAAACTCAAGTCATGGGCAATAAATGAGGTGCAAATTGGGTTCATGGACCCGATTTGCACTCAAATGTGCATTTTGGGTTCATGAACCCGATTTGCACATTGGAGACAAAACAAGTGTAGAGTTGGGTCTAGGGTTTGACAATACACTAAAATAACGCAAAAATAAAAATAACTTAAAGTTGATGTTAAATATGAATTAATCACTCTAAATCAAAAAGAGCTTAGAGTTTATGGGCCACAATTTGGACAAAAATTGTGGGGGCTATCCCAAAATTTAGCTGAACTGAAATTGAGATAAAAGGAGTTAAGAGAATTGATTGAATGGTTAACTGGTTTGATTGGGAGTTGAACAAAATTGATTGATCAATCATAAAAAGGTTGATTGAAAGTTGACTAAGAGTCAGTGTTGGTTAAAAATTTAGCCTTGTGATGTAGGAAATTAAAATGAAATTCCATTTGATTTGCATTTGGGTTTTCAAAAATGTGAAATGAAATGAGATTAATGAAAGATAAATTAAATTTGAATTTGAATTTTGAAGGACATTTGAAATGGAAGGGAAATTAAATTAAATAAATTTATGGAATTTATTTAATTTGGAGGATGTAATTAGATAATTGAATACTTTGAAGAAATTATTTAATTATGGTAAGATAGAAATTGAATTTAATTAAACAATAAATATTATTTAATTAAAGTAAATAATCAGGATTAATTAAATAATAAAACCATTTAATTAATTTTTAAAGGGAAAAGGGTTGATTAGTTAAATGATTAAGAAGGAAATTGAATAATTTTGTGATGAAAAAGATGAATATGGATCTAGAGGAATAAAATTAGATTAATTAAATAATTATTTAATTAATATAAAAGAATAATTGGCGATATTAGTAAAGGGACAATTTTGAGTGTCTATATTTTGCCCCTCTTTGAGATAATGCATTTCTAGGCATTGTTTCAAAGAATAATCGAGACAAACATGTCCCAATATGTCGTAACGGTAGTAAGCTATAATTGTGCCCCCTTGAAAAATGGGTCAAAATATTCTGTTTTGAAGACCAAATTAATGACAATGTGACCATTATGTTAGGATTCCCAAAGATAATGAGAGTGGGGGGTGAATCAGTATCTGACCGGTAATAATATTTTCTTAACTTATAACATGAAAAGCATATTAAAAATGTGTACCGGTAAACCAGAAATAATGCACCAAATAAGAATAAGAACCACAACATGAAAAACACACCATAACACAATGTTTTAACGAGGAAACCCGGTGTGGGAAAAACCTCGGTGGGATTTGTGACCCACAATATTCACTTACTGGCCAATAAGAGAATATTACTGCTACAATAGGGGCCTGCACATGCAGGAAGTCCAAGTGCCTAGAGCTCAGTACTCAATTACAAAAGAAGTCACACTGACTTACAAAAATGGATTATACTAATCCAATGTCTTGTACTACTTCAGATTAGCATCTACTATGCTAGATTTAGTACCAGTTTAAGCTCTACTACATACATAAACCCTTATCCAATAATTTGCATAATAGGCCTGCTACCTTTTTTCTTTCGCATCATACCCTAGTATATATATAGTGATCTACAATGATCTCATACATATATGATTCATGTTACAATCTGCCATGTCGACTTACAAAATATTTTACAATTAATTACAAAATACATTAATACAAAATTGTTGTCAGCCAGGGTGCCGGTAATCTTCCTTTTCGGTGTCGGTGTTCTATATGCCAATGTAGAGTCGTTGGTGTCGGTGCCTACTGATATCACATGATTGCAAGGTTTCCATCAATGACAATACCTTCAATCACCTACAATATCTCATTGGAGTGTGCATTTGCCAACAATCTCCGCCTTTGGCATTGATGGCAACACTCATGAGAAAAATTCAAGAATGTATCCAAAAACTAAAGTCCAAAAATCTTGCCAAAAAAATGTACTAGAAATTATACCAGATGCATGCTCCCCCTGATCAGATAATCTCTAATTCCTTCTGACCATTTTTCTCATCACACTACTCCCCCTTTGACATCAATTACAAAGGTTGTCATTCGCTATCAGTGGAGTCTTGCCTGGATTCTTGTAACCAGTGGGTTACAATCTGAAAAATATCTATCGAAATCAAATTTAGACCATTACTAAATGATTTGTTGTCTTTTAGTGCCTCTTGAGTTCTCTGCACTGTACCGGTGAGTATATGCATTTTCTCTTCCAGTGTCTTCAGTTCGGAAACTAGAGCCTCAGATATTTCTTTTCTCAAAGAAATGAGGTAATCTAGTTTTGGACCAAGTCTACATTTTAAGTCCTTTGCTTTATCCTTTATTATTTCTTTGTCCTTCTCTAACTGCTTGATTTTCTCTTCTTGCTCTACAATCTTCTTCTCTATCTCCAAAAATGAATCTGAAGTACCTATCAGATTGTCAGCAATATTGTTAATCTTATCTTATGCTTTGTTGATTTCCTTGTCTAGATCTTCTGTTAAAATATTTGTTTTACAAGAATCTCTAAGTTACTACTTATCAAGTTGCCATTAGTTTTTTTATATTCAAAGTCATACTATATATTCTAGTCGGTTAGCACTACCGAATCATGCAGTCGGTATAAACAGAGAAGTTGGTATGCACAGTTTAGTCGGTTATAGAAGAAAGCAGTCACAGAATGCAATATACATCGAGCTGTCTACCGAGTATCTTTTTATGGCTACCGAGCAGTAAAGTTAACACATCGAGTTGATATTCACCGAGTAAAACGTGTTACCAGATACATTGAACCTGGACATGCATATGAAAATGTGTTACAAGATCGAGGCACATCTAACCGTTATTACATTGGAAATTGCACTAGAAGATTGTGTATGATTGCGAGGTCAATCTAACCAATGAAATATTTTGTTTAGTTATTCATTCAAGGAATCTTTTTTGTAAGATCGAAGCAATGAATTGGATCACCATTTTAAGAGATCTATATATACAACATTATTGAAGTGTATGTATGCATGAAGGAAGACTGTTATAGAGACATAGAGTTCACCAAGAAGGTTTTCAGAGAACAGTCGAAGAACAGAGTAAACAGAAGGGTTTACCGAGTTACTAAATGGGTTACCGAGGTATGCTATAAGCAAGGTAATCTTATCCTAAGCACATAGAATCTGCTATAACATTTCAGATGTAAAGTTGCAGATGTTTGTAATGATTTTATTGTAATATTGTGAAGTTGAAAGAGAAACCTTTAACAGGGTAAAAGAATTTAACCAAGTCTATAAATTGTAAAGCCTCTAACCAGGTGCAGCATTCAGAATAAATGTTGTAAAATCCTTTAGCAAGGTAGATCTAACAGATCTTGTTACTCCTAATAGGGTAACCTATTAGAAATAGCTAAATGTAGCTCTAACCGAGCATTCTTTATTATTGCAGTAGTGAAGTTGTGGGTGCCATCCCCACTGCAGTTTTTCTCTCTAACCAAGAATTTCTGCGTAACCAAAATATATGTGTTATGGAGTGAATCATGTATGATTGTTATCTGTTTGTTTTAACTTTATTTTATGTTACTGTACTATTTTGTTTATGCATAATAGTAAGGTTATTATTCAAGAAAGGTTTTGGAGTATTGATTCACCCCTCCCCCCTCAGTACATTAGCTTTCCATATTAGGCCTAACAATTGGTATCAGAGCTTGAATCTTGGAAAAGGGTTTAACTACCTAAAGAGAAAGATCTTATCAATGGAAGGCTATAAACAATCTTGGAGGATTGTGTATTTGCAAGAAGAGTTGGATCATGCAAATCAAGTGATTGCAGACATGCAAAGGCAAATGCAAAAATCTTTGAAAGTAAGAAGAAGATTATCTAATGACTTGCAGGATTCTCAAGAGTTAGTGGAACAAATTGAGACATCATCTGAGAATAGTATATCTGAAGAGACTGAAGAAATGATTGGAGTATTGAAAGAAAAGAACAAAGCATTGACTGATCAACTAAAAGCAATGAAAAGAGAACATGAACATTTCAGTACACAGATGACTGAAAATCTAGATGCATTGAGGACAGCAGAGGATAAAGCAAGAGATCTACAAAGAGAGAAACAACAACTTGAAGTCTTAGTATCTGATAAGAATGATGAAATCATAAGGTTAACTGGGATTCAACAAAATATGACAGATCAACTAGGTTATGCACATCATGAAGCAATTCTAAAGAATGATGGAAATCAAGCATTAAAATTTGAAGTATCAAGGTTGACTGATGAACTTGAAATAGAGAAGAAATCCAAAGAAACATTGAAGAAGAGTTATGATGCATCAAAGATGTTGGATGAGAAACTGAATACAAGAAGACCCAACAAAGATGCAGGACTCGATTACAAAGGAAAAGAATCAACCAAGAAAGGAATTCATACTACCGAGAGAGGAGAATCATCAAAGCAAGCTAGAAACAGGAATAACATCAAAAGGAAGAAGGATATTTTCTACTACTATGGAAATCAAGGTCATACTGCCAACATATGCCAGATTAGAAAAGGTAAGCAACCGAATAACACTAAGTCCAATGGATATTGTTACAATTGCAATAAATATGGTCACACATCTAATCAATGTAGGACAAAGTCTGTTAACAACTATCAGAAGGCAAAATTCAAAGGGTTTTGTAGAAACTGCAATAGATATGGACATAGTACTGAGAAGTGCTAGTCTAAGCAAAAGAACTACATGCGGTGTCCACACCAAGCAAACACTAGAGGTTACCGAACTCACACAGATCCTTACTGACAATATGCAGCAGTACCATGGGATTACAATACAAGGATATGGTGTGAATTTTGTGGAAGATATGGACATATTAGTGCCAACTATTTTATAAGGTTTGGAATGAACAACTGAAGATCATGGAGAAATCCTGGTATGGCATGTTTTCATTGTCACAAAGCTGGACATTTAGCTGGAGATTGCAGAGATCAACCTAGAAGAGACACTGAAGAGATAAAAGAAAAATTTAAGATGATTTGGAAAAAGAAGGAAATCATGTCAGATGAAGAAAGCACCTTACCTACTGAGTTAGGTTTTGGACATTTAGCTGGAGATTGCAGAGATCAACCTAGAAGAGACACTGAAGAGATAAAAGAAAAATTTAAGATGATTTGGAAAAAGAAGGAAATCATGTCAGATGAAGAAAGCACCTTACCTACCGAGTTAGGTGCACCTATTCCAAATTAATCAGAAAAGGTATGAAGGGACTGCATTCTCTAAAGGTTAAATCATAATAGTTCCTATTCTATTATGTACAAAATTCAAAATCTGCATAGTTAAGATGCATTAGTAAGTTTGAAATTCTATCATAAGTACTTTACAAGAAACCTATCAAGTCAGTGTATACAGGAAGCCTGTCAAGTTGGTAATGAAGGAAATTTGGTTACTCGGTTAAAATGAAAAAAAAAGGAGTAAATCGGTTAAAGGTGAACCAAGTGCATTTAATGTTTTGACCTAACTCGCACGGAGCCCGATAAGGTATTTTGTGTACTTAAAGGTATTTTCGCGGTCATTTTCATTCACCAAGTTTTCAAGAGAGCAGAGAAGAGCGAATCAAGGCGATCAAGCTTCATTTAGAGCGAATTTCAAGGTATTTACATCAAATCTCATCACACTGTTAAGCTGGTTTCCGATCTTGTCAAATTGCTATTATCTATCGAGTGCGAAGCATCAGTCGTTTGTAAACCATCAAACCCTAAGGATAGTTTGCTAAGTTTTTACCTGAAATCTACAATGGCGCCCAAGATCCAAGATCCCGTAGTTATCAAGAATGTGGAGAAGCCCTCGCTGAAGTACTCTTTGACTCCTAAAGTTGCCTTTGAACTGGATGACAAAACTGCATTTCCACTCATCCTGGATCGAGTCTTGTTAGTCGAAGATGTTAGATTCTTCACCAAATGTCGTGTTGAAGAACTCGGTCATGTTGAGATTAGTGACACATATGATGAACTTTGTACCGATGGCAAAATGGATAGCAAGTATGAGCATATCAAAATCAAGGGATTAACTAAAACCCTAGCCTATCCCCGTGTGTTCAAACCTCAGTGGGTTAAGTTTGTTTTAAGCAGAGTTCATGATGATTTTATGTGGCTAGAGGAGCAACCATTCAAAATCACCAAGGAAATCATTCATGTGATCACCGGGTATCCTATCTATGATCATGCACGAGCACAGAAAATGATATCACAAAAGGAGTTAATCAATCTAACTGGAGTAGAATCTGATTACCGAGGACTGAAATTGAACAATGTCACTGATGTAGAACTTAAGTTTGCAATTAGAGTAATTGGTTACTGTTTCTTCCAATCAGCAAGGGAAAACAATGTACCATGTGCCGCAGTTGACTTAGCCTATAAAATAGTGAAAAAGGGAATGAAAGTAGATTTATGTGAAGTGCTACTGAAGAACTTGTTTGAGAACCTGAACACAATAAGGAAGCCGAAGAAGAACAACTCAGCAAACACACTAAAGTTTGGTTCACTTCTTGTATGCATGTTTTTCTACTTTGAGAAGTTCTTTCCCTCAGTCGGTAAAGTAGTTTGGGAGCTACACCGACCTATCACCCATCAAATCAATGATTTTATCAAGAAGTTGGGAGATAATTTTAATGATATCATGGATGACTATTTCAGCAAATTTCAAGAGAAGATGCACAACAAGTACCGGATTCCACCATAGCTGGTAGAGAAATATAAGGATGATATATGTTTTGAGGTAGACACCGATTACTGTTATATGAATGTTGTTGAACCAAGGACTCAATCTTTGCCACCAATGGGTTATGAGATTGACTATGATATCACACAACAGCAAATTGATGCCTATCTTTCATTGCCAAGGCATGCTACTGAACTTAGATATGGAACTTATGAAGAGGTGAAAGAAAAAGTAAAAATGAGCATTGTAGTACCCAAGGCTACAAGAAAGGCTACAAAGATGATAAAGGTTTTATCTGAGAAATTCAGAGAAGAATCCTCCTCTACACCTGTTAAAGGCACTCTTGCCATTACCGAAGAGGAATGAGAATCTCAAGAGGCAGCAATAACATTAAGTACCGAGATGCCTAAGGGTAAAGTTTTGAAAAGAAAGAAACAGGACATTTCAAAGGCCCTACTGACTCCACCAACAAAGAGACCTAACACTAGAGCATCAATTGCATCACTGAGTAAGAAACAAAATAGTGTTACTACACAGAAGGTAACCAAGACCTACAAGAAATCTACATGGAGACTCATTCTGGCAAAAGAGTCTAGTGATACAGAATCCAATGATGCAAACAAATTTCAGATTGTAGAAAGAAAGAAGGTAAATATTCATAGTGTTGAAAACTTTTGTGCCAATCTTAAAGAATATGGTGGATTTGTAGGATTTAGATATGTCAAGTATGAGACTAGGAATAATGATGAGAAGTGACAAATTGAAGAAGCTATCATCTGCACACTTCTAAAGTTTCAGCTAGCTCCATTAGAACTAGTAAAGTCACTTCTGAGTGAATTATACTTACATATTGATAATAGATTGAAATATGCAACGGACTCAGAGAAACAAATAAGAGAAAGAAGTCTAGTCCATCTATTTCTTGATATGTCTGTAGGAGAAATTAAACAACATTTGACAACCATACAATTCTAAATTTTTTGTCAAACAGAGAGCCTTAAAATTGATGAATGGTCTATACATTGATGTGGAAAAGGAGACAAAAGCCAAGTGGCAGGAAATCTTCAAACTAAAGGATGTTGGTGAACAATCTAAAGTTGAAATTGTTGATGTCACCAAGCAAGGTTCTGATGCTACCAAGCAAGACTTGGCTGACACTATTCAAATTGATGAAGATGTCATGGATGCAGAAGCACCGGAGCAGGAAATGATAGAAGGCACTACCTATGCAAAACTTGTATCTAGTGAATCTGTCTTAGAACAAGTTCAGCCTTATCTGCTGGTCAAGCCACCTGTCTCTACCGAAGCTCCTAAGGATACAGAACAAGGCACCAAAGGTCACAAGTCTAAAGCAGCAGAAGATACAACTAAAGATCAAATGTCTCAAGCACCATCAAGCACTAAAAATGTTACAGCTGAGACCCCTAGTACCGAGACACCCAAGGACACCACAATGGCTACAAGAACTGACCAAAGTGTTGCATCTACCGAGCAACCTACCAAGGGTCAGCAAGCCTCACAAGCACTTGTCTTAGTACAACCGAACAAAGGTAAAGAGAAGAAGGTGAGAAAGCATAGTTTCAAAGTTGATTTAACTAAACCGATAGCGTTGCCCAATGTGGATATCTCAAAATTAAAAGGGCAAGCACTTATTGATTTCGGTGAACTATGCAAAGCAAAGGCCGAACAAGAAAAACAATTGGCCATTCAAAAGAAGAATAAGTACTATAGAAGGTAAAGATACTACTAACAGATATGCTACCTTCAGCAACAGTGTCAACTGATGCAGCCATCCACATTCAACTGGATGAACTCCTTACTCAAATAGAAACATCTGGAGTTGATGCATCTGAGTACTTGAGCAAGCTAAAAGATAAAGAGCTTACTGCAAAGATGATAGAAGAGGTACAAAAAGCTCTCGCTATAGGGAAAGTAAAGCTTGTCAAATTCATTGCTGAGTTGTCCCCTCAACTCAAGCATATTCTTTATTTATTTCAGAAACTTTGTACATTTTCCTTATTCATTAAAGATATAAAGAATAAAACTGATGCAATTGAGAAAGAGATCACCGATCTCTCAACTAAGTTGACCATCGAGCCTAATTCAATTCATAATTTTTATACTAAGCTTCAACAGCTCATGGCTCAATAGTTAGAACTCAGAAATGAAGAGCATAAGATCAGGATGGATATAATGACCCTCCAGACATTATTCCTTCCTCATCTCTCATTAGTTCAAGAGAAGATTAACTGAGCTACATGCCTATCTACTACACAAGAGGGAAGCACTCTTGATGGCTTAATATCACTATTGGCTGATATTCAAGCACAAAATTCTTTAATGGAAAGTGTAAAGGATGCACTCTCTGTCGCACTCACCGATGCCCGGAACAAGTATAAATCTATTTTTGATCAGTTACCACCCCCAGATGGAAATTAAGTTTTTGATGTTTGTCAAAAAAGGGGAGTAATACTACATAAGGGGAGTAATATACTATATTTGGAGAGTGATACAGTTTTGGTAATACAGTTTTGATTATTGTATAAAGGGGAGTATACCGAGCAGAGCATGCAGAGCAAGCAGAGCACACAAGCACAGAACAGAACCGAGCATGCAAAATCTGAGTTATATACAGAATAATGATAAGGGGAGTATATTTGCATATACTATTTCATTGACTATTGTATATATTGTCAAGTGTAGTCATTTTGCAAAGTATATAGATTTTTGAGTTATGACTTTGAAAGTAGTTTTTGTCAAACATCTCAACTAATGTCAAAAGGGGAGATTGTTACTACTTATCAAGTTGCCATTAGTTTTTTTATATTCAAAGTCATACTATATATTCCAGTCGATTAGCACTACCGAATCATGCAGTCGGTATAAATAGAGAAGTCGGTATGCATAGTCTAGTCGGTTATAGAAAAAAGCAGTCACAGAACGCAGTATACACCGAGTTATCTACCGAGTATCTTTTTATGGCTACCGAGCAGTAAAGTTAACACACTGAGTTGATATTCACCGAGTGAAACATGTTACCAGATACATTGAACCTAGACATGCATATGAAAATGTGTTACAAGATCGAGGCACATCTAACCGTTATTACATTGGAAATTGCACTAGAAGATTGTGTATGATTGCGAGGTCAATCTAACCAATGAAATATTTTGTTTAGTTATTCATTCGAGGAATCTTGTTTGTAAGATCAAAGCAATGAATTGGATCACCATTTTAAGAGATCTATATATACAGCATTATTGAAGTGTATGTATGCATGAAGGAAGACTATTACAGAGACACAGAGGTCACCGAGAAGGTTTTTAGAGAACAGTCGAAGAAAAGAGTAAACAGAAGGGTTTACCGAGTTACTATATGGGTTACCGAGGTATGCTATAAGCAAGTTAATCTTATCCTGAGCACATAGAATCTGCTATAACATTTCAGATGTAAAGTTGCAGATGTTTGTAATGATTTTATTGTAATATTGTGAAGTTGAAAGAGAAACCTTTAACAGGGTAAAAGACTCTAACCAAGTCTATAAATTGTAAAGCCTCTAACCAGGTGCAGCATTCAGAATAAATGCTGTAAAATCCTTTAGCAAGGTAGATCTAACAGATCTTGTTACTCCTAACAGGGTAAGCTATCAGAAATAGCTAAATGTATCTCTAATTGAGCATTCTTTATCATTGCAGTAGTGAAGTTGTGGGTGCCATCCCCACCACAGTTTTTCTCTCTAACCAAGAGTTTCTACATAACCAAAATATATGTGTTATGGAGTGAATCATGTATGATTGTTATCTATTTGTTTTAACTTTATTTTATGTTACTGCACTATTTTGTTTATGCATAACAGTAAGGTTATTATTCAAGAAAGGTTTTGGAGTACTGATTCACCCCTCCCCTCTCAGTACATTAGCTTTCCATATTGGGCCTAACACTCTATACAGTTTCTTGAAGTCATGAATTATCTCTCCAAGTTCCGGTAATAATGTTTCCATTTTCTCCTTATTCTTCTTCAGGATTTCCTCAAAGAATTTCTCTTTTTCTTTAATCATTCTTTCCTTGAATGTATCCTCATTTATTTGATCAATAGTCAATATGTTATCGGTGATGAACTTAGACAATGTGTCTAGTTGACCTAAAGAGTCTTTGTTATCTACATTACACTTTGGTGCTATCAGTTTAAGAATGGGAATTGTGTCATCAATAGCCTTATAGGCTTGTGCATTGCACTTTGTGATCTTCTTTATTGAATCCAATAAGACCTCTGTTACATTTGTAGGTCTGAATTCTGCCATAGAAGTACCAGATGTTTGTCCAACTGTCTTCACAATAGCCATACTACCAGTTGTAGTAATCACCTTGCTTGGTTCAACCTCTAGTAGGTTAGTCTATGTTTGCATTTCTACAAACAAAGGTTTAGGATTTTCAGTTTTGGCTGGTGGCACTATTTCTATCTGAACTTGTGTCTCAACCTGTACCTGTTCTAGTTTCTCTATTTGTGTCTCAGAAGGTTTCTCTGAGCTTTCAACTACTGGTTTTTTAGATGTATTCTCAGTTTGTACCTCTATACTTTCCTTAGCTAGTTCTTCTGATGTTTTTCCAATTGTATCTACCGGTTTCTCAGTGGTATCCTCTGTCGGTTGCTCTGTCTGAGTAGGTTTTTCTGTGCTTATCTCAACTTCTGCAGCCAGTGACTCAATAGTCACATTTGTCTTCTTGTCCTCAGTGGTTTCTCTATCAACCACAACATTTACTTCTTGAGTATCAATATTCACAGTGTATAAAACTTTAGACTCAGGATTTGTATCCTCTAATGGAGTCTCTATACTCTTAGTAGTCGGTTGATTGTTCATAGTATCTACCGGTGGAGTATCTGAAGGAGGTGGGGTTAAGTTATTAGTTATTTTCATTCTTGGAGGACCACCTACCTTACCTTTCCCCTTATCCTTGTCCTTTTGATATACTTTAATAGTCTTTGGTCTAAGTAATTCTTCTTGTTTTTCTTTTTCCACAAAGAATATATCCCATGCATCTGTTGTTTCCTCAGAGACTTCATTTACTTTACCTGCCATTAGTGCTACATGCCAGTGAGCAGTGGAGAATATTGTCCAGTTTTCTTCACTAATTAGTTTATCTATTTCATCAGTTGAGTTGACTAGATGTACTGCAAGTAATTTTTCAATCTTGATTTTCTTGTCCAGCTCAACGATGGCTAACCTTCTAGCTTCTAATCTCCTATATAGATCATTGGGTATTTCATCAACAACTTCCATAAAAAATTTCTTATAAATATCTAAGTGTAAAATTACATTGTTCTCTATGCTTTCCTTGTCGTCTGTTGATAGTGTGTTGTATATTGTTCTTCAACTTACCATCCTCTATGATTTCACTCAAGAGTTTATCCAATGGAGTAAAATTTTGTTTTACCTTTATTTTCTTCTTAGGAGTCAACTTCTTTTTCACTAGAGGTCTCACTGCCTATTGTTTTTGCCTTGTTTTCCTGGGTGTAGGTGAGGGTATCGGTGAGGGTTTTCTTTTCCTTTCTACCTTTTTAAATATCGTTGGCATATCACTTTCAGAGGAGGTTCCAACCAGTGAAAGATGAGCTTCCGGTTGAAGTCCTTCCAACTCACTTTCCTTTATACCAATTTGCTTCAAAACATCTTCCTTAATTGCTTTGGCCTGCTAGGTTCCCTTTCTTACTGTTTCTTCGACCTTCTTAACCCTTTTCCTAGACTGAATTCCACTTTTTATTGTTTCAGCATTTCCAAAAACTTTCTCAGTGGGTTCCTTTGGTGCTTCAAGGAGGGCTTTTGCATAAGTTTCAATAATATTGTCATATGTCTCATAGCCCATTTCAGCTACCTAGATAGTTCTAGGGACAACTGCCTCCATCCAGATTTCATCCTTTTTTATTACAAAACAAATTTCTTTCTGATACTTGTCCACAATAGCTTGTGACAGTCTTATTCTGGTTTTCATTCGAGCCTTTAATGCTTGAAAGTATTCATTTAATTTTTTCTCCCATGTTGTTCAATAGATCCAATAGTTGCTTTCCTACCGAAATGTCAAAACCAAAATTTCTTGCACTAAAACTAGGTACTTGTTTAGTTATGTACAACATTAGACAAACAAGCAAATTTCCAAATTTGAATGTTCCTTTCTTATCTCCTTTAATTTTCCCTATATTGTCTATCAATTCATCTTTGAGCCATTCACATATATCTATTCTAGCATTGTTGTTGACCATGTCATAAGCAATCTTAATACATAGGCTAGAAACTGAGTTCAACCTATTTGCATGTGTAGCTTTATAACCTTAGATAATACTGATAAATCTGACATGTATGTCCTTTACATCATTTACCCTTAGAGACCTTTTGTCAAATGTTGCACCAGTTAAATCCATCACTGTGTCATTTGAGACTCTCTTTGTTTTGTCAAGTCTGCTACCGGTGGAAGGTAACCCTGTTACTGCCTTGATGGCTTCCTTTGTGATTTTATGGATTGAATCCAACCAGAAGAATTCACCATGAACCCTGCTCAACACAATCCTTATAATATCCTTGGGAAAATCTAGGATACTAAGGATTTCAATAAAACCTAGGGTTTCCACTATCTTATGTTTTGGCTTGATATTTCCAAACTCATCACAAATCACAGTGCTATACATATTTTTGATCTCATCATCACCTAATTCCTCTATATGAAAATCTATATACATCCTAGGGTCTTCAGCATATGCTACTCCCTTAGGAATTTGAAAAAATGCACCTATGCTATCATCTTTCTTCGCTATTTCAGGAACCAATTTGAAAACGGGTCTAGGTGCTTAATTACTTCAACAACAATAGGGTTTGCAATAAATTTAGGAGTGGATGAAGATGCCATGATTATAAATACCTCAATCTACCTTTAGGCTAAGGATGCCTTCGCTCAATAATTTTTGCACTCTCCAAGGTTTAAATGCTCGTTGAATGAAAAAGGAGCCAAAACACTTGTTTATAATGTTATTTTCTCCAATTACCACATTTAATGCTCATCGGTTAAGTCACAACTTAACTCATCTATCGGTATACAAGTAATTTTAACTTCTCACCATCAGCCGAGGGAATAATAGCATGTTTTTCATTTTGTTGCTAAACCCCCAAAGGATTTTCCTTCAGTTAGATGAAGAGTCTCCTGTCGGTGGAGTGATACTCTGTTCTACCGGTGGAGGGGTATTCCCTTCAACATTCTGATCTGACTTTCTGATCCATTGTTTTGAGAATTCTTGCTTTACCTCTTCAACCTTTTCTTTATCTTTCAAACTAGGACCTTTGTTATTTGCCGGTGGGGACTTGCTTCTACAGAATTTTGCAATATGTCCAATTTTGTTACAAGCATAACAAGACACATTGTTTTTCTGAATAGCTTTCCCATATCCTATGCTGGTATGTGTTCTGCATTGATTAGATAAGTTTCCAAATCTTCCATAAACATAACATCTTACATTCATTCTGCAATTTTTTGAGTTATGACCAACTTTGTTGCATTTAGAACATTGACCGGTGGGTGTATTAGTGTTCTGATAATTTCTAGATCTAAATTGATTTTCTCTATGACCATACTTGTTACAGTTAAAGCATTTCCCATTAAATTTTTAAGCATTAGGTTGTCTTACTGGTTTTCTATGATCATGATTGTTTGCAATACTAGAGCTCTCACCAGTTTCAAAGCCAAGGCCATTTGTATCACCATTAGGTTTTTGATTCTTCAACATGTCAACAAGTTCTTATGAACTTTTCTTGAATTTCTCCTTGTGTTGATTTGTAGCAGTCAGTTCATTCTCCAAGATTCCTTTCTCTCTTATGAGTTCAATTTTGTCATTTTGTGTGTGCATTAAATCTGTCTTCAACATATCATTTTCATGACTAAGCCTTGTGTTTTCATTTCCAGCATCATTTAGTCTTCTAACCAAGTCTTCTTCATTCTTCTTTCTATCTTCAATTTCTTTACAAAATCTCATAGTCATATCTTGCATCTCATTCTTTGTTGTACTGATTTCTTGTCTTAGCTTGTTTACCAAATCATTAAGAGTTTCCTTTTCATCTTCCTCTTTCTACATCTTCTCACAAAGTTCTCTTCTTTTATTCCTTGCTATAGTGTAATTTTCTTGAAGTTCTTGAATGATATCTGGAGCAGCCTTCAGATCATCCTCAATTTTGATATTTTTCACCTTTTCTGCATCATAGTCTAAAAGAGTTGTTTCTAATTGCTTTCTCAAGTTTTCCATCTACCGATGACAAGATCTTCCTCAAGTTGTTAGGCTTCTGAAAATAGAGGACCAGGCTTTGATACCAATTGTTAGGATTCCCAAAGATACTGGGGGGGGGGGGGGGGTGAATCAGTATCTGACCGGTAATAATATTTTCTTAACTTATAACATGAAAAACATATTAAAATTGTGTACCGGTAAACCAGAAATAATGCAACAAATAAGAATAACAACCACAACATGAAAAACACACCATAACGCAATGTTTTAATGAGGAAACCCAGTGTGGGAAAAACCTTGGTGGGATTTGAGACCCACAATATTCACTTACTGGCCAATAAGAGAATATTACTACTACAATAGGGGCCTGCACATGCAGGAAAGCCAAGTGCCTAGAGCTCACTGCTCAATTACAAAAGAAGTCACACTGACTTACAAAAATGGACTATACTAATCCAATGTCTTGTACTACTTCAAATTAGCATTTGCTATGCCAGATTCAGTACCGGTTTAAGCTCTGCTACATACATAAACCCTTATCCAATAATTTGCATAATAGGTCTGCTACCTTTTTTCTTTTGCATCATACCCTAACATATATATAGTGATCTACAATGATCTCATACATATATGAGTCATGTTACAATCCGCCATGTCAGCTTACAAAAGATTTTACAATTAATTGCAAAATACATTAATATAAAATTGTTGTCGGCCAGGGTGTCGGTAATCTTCCTTTTTAGTGCCAGTGTTTTGTATGTCGGTGTAGAGTCGTCGGTGTCAGTGCCTGCCGATATCACATGATTGCAAGGTTGCCATCAATGACAATACCTTAATTCACCTACAATATCTCATTGGAGTGTGCATTTGCCAACACATTATTCCAATTTTGGAGTTTGGTGAAGTTTCAAGCTTGTTTGACTGACCTACAAGGGTTTTGAAGTTGATTTTGGCTGCGACCAAGAGGGTGAAAAATGCTAATTAAGGCTCCAATTTATCTACAAATAGGAATTTGGGGGTTCATTTGACTCATTTGCATCCTTCAAGCTAATAGAATTTAAAGCATTTTTTTAGTGAAAGTTGAGTGTTTGAGGAGTAATGGCAAGCGTGCGAGGAGGCAGAACTTGTCTAAGCAAGTGTGTTCATTTTGCAAACCAGTGGGTTGAGATAGTAGGGTAAGTTTTTCAACTTATCTTGTCAAATTTTGCATTAATTTGTCAATTGAAAATTTTCTAGTTTGATGTTCATTTTATAACAATTTCACATTTGCACTACAAAATTTTCGCAATCATCATTTATTTTTCACATCTGATAATTAACTACCACAACTATTAATAATTTTGCATTTGATTGTTACCCTTCGCATCTGTACCATTTTTTTTTGTAATTGTTGTTTATGATTTCACATGTTTTAAATGCTTTGCATTTGTTTAAGGATTTCACAAATGTATAATCTGATTTTTGCAATTATTGATATTAGTGAATTCTGGCAATTAGACATGATTTTAGACACCTGCATCAAATTGTTTAGGGTTTTGAGTAGCTTTCGGCTGACGATAACATATTTTTGCAGATTATTCTTCCTGTGATTGGTGCATGGGAGAATAGGCCTAAGGGCTTTGCATTGCACTATTATCTTGATGAGGAGTGAGACTTCTTTCGATGCATTGGTGTCTATCAGATTCTTTACATGCCCGAGGTTATGACCAATAGGGGCTTGATCATAGCACTCACAGAGTGGTGGCATTTAGAGATGAGACTACTTCATATATCCATTGGTGAGGTGTTAGTTACTATAGAGGATGTATGGCGTATTCTTCATATTACCATTCATGCAGAGAGAGTCACTTATGATCGATGTTCAGGCATTGTCCTGTTGTGTTTATTGTATGAGTGTGAGATGGACAAGCTTTCTTTAGACGCTCTTTAAGAGATTAGGTGGGACATGATGATGAGAGAGTATGATTAGGTCAACATTATTCTTTGTAGCTTGATTGTAGGTGCATTGGTTTTGGATTGATGGAATCATGGATTTCCTGTCAGTTGGGGTAGAGAATTAGCTAGTATGATGGATGGCAATCAATTCTATGCTTGGGGTCCTTGTGTTATTATGATGTTGTACTATCAGCTGCACATAGTTGTATATTTGGTTGCATAATTGATTAGTTGTGGTAGCACACTCTTGTAGGTTTGGGTTTGGGAACACATAGTTGTGTTCAAGCTACTAGTGCATGTGCATTTATAGAAATTACCACCCAAAATGCTATACAAAACACACAATCGACACCAACTCAAGCTACCATGTCTTCTAGTCAAAGTGCCAATCCTAACACATCATCTTCAAGTACTCAAGCACACACTAACATTTCATCTTAGATGAGTTCCAATGCTTCCTCAAAAACATCACCTTGTGCATGACAACCTCTCACATTGACCCTTGTGTGATTAACAAACAACACCTCACAAAATCCTACCTCTATCCCTCTAGGATCAACTTACAACTATTAAAATGTTTCACAACCTAACCAAGGCCTACACAACCCATTTTTTAGAACTCAACCTGATGTTAGCACATAATTCACCTATATCACTCCACCAAGTGGTTCTAACATTCTTATCTTTTCAATCACTCTACCTTCCAACAACTGCCTATGTATACGAACACCAATCCTTTCATCAGCCCCATTCAGGTTGTCTGGATACCTTCAAACCAAACAAACATCCTTGTAAAACACATTTAGAATCTACAAAAACATATGTCTAACCTTCAAACTGGAAACACAAAAAAGAGCTACACAATGGAAGATATTTGTCCTTACCCCTTTGATCTAACAATGTATATGCCACCCTTCTCCTTGAATTTTGAGGTTCTCAAGTTCAAAAAATATAGGGGAAAGGGGGATCTGAGAGATCATATTCAATAAGTTTTCATTGCTTATATAGAGTTTTCAGATGAAGATACCTACCTTATGTGCCTCTTTCCTCGAAGCTTAGGGGGTCAATCTTTAAAATGGTTCTCCCATCTCCCATCGGGGATATGTTCATGGTGAGAGCTACCAAAACAATTTATTGCACACTTTTCCCATAACATTGATAATCTAGTAACTCTAATGGATATGTGTGCAACTAAATAGAAGGAAGAGGAATCCTTTGCTTCCTTCCTACAACATTGGCATTTTCTTTCTTGAAGAAGTCCTTATCACATTCTGAAAAGGAGAAAGTAGATATGTTCAATGAAAATTTAGTCCCTCCAATAAAGTACCCTCTTCAAATGAAATACCTTGATTCATTCCACTAGGCGGTAGAGAAGAGACTCAAATGTGAGAAAGACCTTATTTTACAAGGCATTTTGAAAACCTCTAAGGAAGGAAATTCAACCAATAACACATGTAATAAAATTTTTAAAATTAGGTCAAAAAATAAGAATGTCACTAATGACAAAGTGGTGGATTCTAGATTCATTAATCGGGCCCAACCTGTTTTCTACCTTCAAGGACCTAATTTAATGCATCCATGCCTAATAATAACCAAGCAAATAACAAAATTGTCTCAACAAACATAGCTCAACCTAGTACTCAATTGGCATTGAAAAATAATAAGCCAAAGCCAAATTACACTCCATTGGGAGAATCCATTGAGTCTCCACTTAAGAAACTCATCTAATAAAATATAATAACATTCCCTGAAGTCAAATTGTATGAACTTAGTTCATACAAACCAACATGGTGGTATGACATTGACTTTTATGATTATCACCAAGTTAAAGGTCATTAAACTTCAAATTATTACAAATTCAAGAATCTCATTCAGGACCACATCTATCAAGGGGATATAATATGGAAAAACCTAAGGAAACCTCACATGTTGATCTATAATTTTTTAATAATCCTTTTTTATAATCATGATAAGGGTAAGGTATCTAATTCAATATCATGGGACAATAAAGCCAATTACACCCACGCTTCCTATGACTATACCATGAACTATATTAGCTAAGTCAATGAAATTGTTGCCACCATTATAGTCAAAACCAAAACCCTTGATTGTGTAGTATCTACCTTTCACTCCAAGATCACTCTCTAAGGAGAATCGTCTAATCCTCCTCTAGCAAGAACCTACAATTTAGTTGAACATCTAAATAAAATCCTTGTTGAGATTTCTATTTCAAGATCCTGCATATCTCTCTGAGTCATACAACAATTCTAGACAAAGCCCTACATGAATTTATAATACCCCAAGATATCGATGAAAATGCGTTTCAAGCCATGGTTAGAAATCTAACTGCCACACCCTATGTTTCTTTCACACAACAAGATATCCCCATGCATAAGCTTTCCCACAATGACCCTATAAACCTTGAGGTGTTTGTCCATAGCACAAAATCAGGAGAGCGCTAATAGATGCTAGAGTTGGTCTTAACATATGTACATAAATCTAGTTAAGGCATTAGGATATTCTGAGCATAGTGTCAATGCTTCTAAGAAGATCAATATCAAAGCTTATGATGATGTGGAGCATCCATCCAAGGGAGTGAACACATTACCAATAAAGGTTGGTCTGGTGACAGGGGAGATACAGTATTCCAAGTCCTAAACCATGAGTTGGGCTATAATATACTCCTTAGTTTCCCATGGATCCATGTTATGCAGGAAATCCTCTCTACCTACCACCAGTATGTCAAATTTCCATACAATGGCATTGAAATCATAGTAAGGGGAGATCCTAATCTATTTCAATATTGCAATAACCTAAAGACAAATATAAACAACCAGGTCATGATAAATCAGGAGGCTCAAATACTCACTCCACATCTCGAGTCTTTGTCACTATCAGATACATCAGCTCCTTCGACGTCTAGTCCTAATATCAAGATTCACATCAAGGACAAAGGGTGCATAGAGTACTCTTACTGGAAGGCCTTCTTAATTGAAAAGTTACCCATGTCACCTGAATATTTTGGGAGACCCCCACCAAACCATAAGGATCAACACAAAGGAAAATCTATAGTCCAGTACCCACCTTCTTCCTATTTTATTAGATGGGGGGGTAATTTAATGATGAGTCACTTGAGAAGGATATTTGCAAGTGGCTATACCAAGATGAAGATGATATTACACTACCCTATCTTCCCTTAGATCAGCACAAAAAAGGATTTACAATGTTGCAAAGACATGGCTATGATGGCACCATTGGTTTGGATCACAACAACAAGGAGTAATAGAACCCATCCTTCCAAAAAATAATTTGAGAAATCAAGGATTGGAAAATGAGAAGATAGAAAAAGGTTCCATGAGTCGAAGTAATATACCACTAGTACTGGGAATTATCGATACCCCATTGCCTCCTTCTAAAGAAGTTAGAGAAACTCTTGTGGAGGGATTTGAAGAGGAGAGTGACGTCGAGACTAATTCCCATTATTACAAATGGGATTCTCTATCTAGTGCTAGCACCTATATGTCAAATGAACCTTATAATCCTAGTCCTCCCCAAAATGGCAAAATTACCTATGAAGAAAAAGAGATAGATCAAAACTCAATGAGACGCAACCCTGACAACTATGTGTGCCACCTAACTGCAACATCTGCCTCTTTTTCCAACAATGAAGATGACCTTTATCTCATGTGCACAATTTTGAGTGTCTACAATGACAACATAATCCTCACATATCCTAAAAAGTAAGGATATATTCTCAAAAAGAACATATCAAAACACATGTATCATGAAAAAAATCTAATGTGCATAAATAACAGTATACCATGATATAGTAGCAACCATATTGTCAACCAAGGATAACATGTCAAATGAAAAATCATAAGCAACACCTCAACCAAAGACTCAATGAATCCTCCATGGCTCCAAGATGTCAACATTTCCAATCACAGGAAGATTACCATCTTCAAATAGTGAACCTATAAATGTGAAAGACCCTTTGTTAGTAGCAAGACATAGAGCTCCTCCAAACATTTGCAACACTAAACAAGATCATCCACCATCAAATGGTGAATCCACGTCACTACCAACAACTCCCACTAAATTGTAATATTGAGTCACACATGGCATCATGATAACCATATCTTAAATGAAGATAATCTATACCTACACACACAAATGAAATGTCAATAACATCAAGTGAAACCAGTGTCTCCAAGCCAAGAAAATACAAGTGCCAACGAACCAATAAGAATATATCCAACATCCCCAATACATCACTGTTAAAAGCACCCACTAAACTATGTCACCAAACTATCATGAAAAGGTGATAAATACATCATTCTACAAGTCACAAAATGGCTATCTAGGTATTATAAGCAATAGCCATTCTCTCATCTCAAAGCACACATACCAATGTAAAAATTACCACAGACAAGGCCAACTAACAAAGTCTGCATGAACATTGAATCAACTTGGTGGATATAGATAGTCCACATCTAATTCATCCCATTACATTAAATATGCTACACAAAATTACAAGATAGTCCACATATAATTCATCCCATTACATTCAATATGCTACCCAAATTATAAATCACATAAATCATAGATCTGAACACTATAACATGTTAACTCATCTTCGCATTAGTAAACTGCAAACTAAGATATCAAAGAGAATAATCCTATAGACCACATGACTCAATCACCAAATTAAACTCAAATATGATTTACCAAACATGTCCACATCCAAGTACCATAGTCAAGGAACTAATCAAGCATCATGAAAATAAGAAACAGCCTCCTAACATCAAACCAAATGACCACCAAAACACAACAAACCTAATTATTGTGTTCCAATACAAAAGTGTGCCTACATAATGATGACACCATTATCAACACCAATGTTTTACTTGCACTCAAATATAACCAAATGAGACTCCATGTCTGAAATCATGTCTTAAAAATTGAAGGCAACTTGTGTACTTGTCACCATCAAATTTCAACTCTAAAAAACACTAGTAAACCTATACTAAGAGCACCAAATCTGAAAATCGGCTATATCATCATGAATATCACATGAAAACAAGTATTCCCTCAATATTTTTCCTCTTGACTTGTCTGGATGATCACATAATCACACCCCAAATCTTAGGCACCTACAATTGTTTAAACAAGTACTCAATTCTCTCTACTCGTCAAATTCAAAACCTAATAATACCACAATGAAGTACATTAAACATGCTCTCGAACACCTATTTAAAATTAAAAAATTGATTTCGTATACAAAAGTTATGCTAAAAATGTCAAACTAAGAACATTTATCTTCCAAGACCCAAAAACCAATTAAAACAATAAAATAAAGGAACCAAACCTACACCATTGTGTAGTTCTCAGAGATATCTTCACTTTGATTATTGGAACTTGAAAAACAGACAAACTAGGTGAAATTTATGCTCATTTGAATAAAAATGGCAATTTCACTATAGTTGTGAACATGGGTGGTGCTCCAATGGGAAGTTGATGGTGGGGCATTGGCCTACTGGTGGTACATTAGTAGTCCAATTGGGAGACACCACTAGAAGTGGTGGTAGTGGAGTTGTGTGGGTGAACTTGACTAGAACTTTCTAAGCAATTTTATTTCCTAATTTTTAAAAGTTGTTTAAAAAGAGTTTTAAGTCCAACACATCTCATATAGGTGGTTTGAATAAGAAACTCCAATAGTATTATTTTATCTTACCTCTTAATCCCATGCCTCCATTTTTAGGATGCTATCTATAAAAGAGGTTTCCTACTCTCATTTCATATCGAATCTTGGAGCATACTTACATTCTATCAAAAAAAATTAGCCTACATCATCACAATCAAGTCTACATCATCACAACCACATATTTTCTGCATTGAGCTCTTGTGCAAGCATAAAACTTTGAGAGAAACCATATCAAATCAAGATCAGCGGAGATAGGAGAACAAAGAAGATCAAACCCATTTGAATGTGTGAAGGTGTGATTTTGTTTATTTCAAGATTTTGCATGTTTGATGGTTCTTCATTGATGTTTTGTTGAATTTCATTATAGATCTAGGGTTTTATGGTTGCAACTAGGGTTTACAATAAGGGTTCAAATTCAACATATACAATATCCATGCTCAATGTATTATTTGTAGTAAACATTACCATACATCTTTAAAGCCTCAATGAACACCTCTTAAACATAAAGCCTCCTGAATATATCCTTCATGAGTCCAAGCATGAATGCACACATCCCATGCTATGCTTCACATATGCACTCTTTAGAAGAAGACTCAAAACCTCAGCTATCCAACCTTAGACACCTACCCTTATATTTTATTTTATAGAAACAAGATAACAAAAAACCACCAAGTGGCATTGTTGATCTCACAATAGAACTTGGAGGGGGGGTGAATTAATCCAGATCCCTTACACAACTTTATTTAAGATCTATTAAACTTCAAACCACAGTTAACATTTTACTTTAATGAAATCATGAAAGCACAAAACACAACCAACTCATTGACACCATACTTACGTGCTAAACCCAAGAGGGGAAAAACCATGGGGAGAATCACACTCA
>NC_081415.1:369111808-369206808 GCF_030272615.1 Cryptomeria japonica
ATTAACCACCACATGTATATTTTTTGCAACATAAAATTAAAAACTAGGGCAATTTGAATCTACCTCCTGCGTGGGATTGCCTTCGACGTGGGTTTGATGTTCTTGGGGGTTGAAGTCACCACGAATGCCTATGCGGGATTGCAATTCACACATGAATTCCCCGCCTCTTTTTTTATTTTTGTAATGGCCGTTGTCATCGGAATTACGATGAACTTGAGCACTTTTTTGAAAAAAGAAAATTCTCATTGCTAATGCCTTCTTCGTCGAAACCAAATGGGTAATGTTATTGATGTCAATTAACTGGTAATGATGTTGTTGTAATGTTGTATTGTAACCAGTAGTAAGAGTTAGTGAAAGGAAACTATAACCGGTAGGTTAGTTTGTGGAGTGAACCGATATTGCTAAGTATTGGAGAGTTGAACCAGTAAACCCTACATGTTGTTTTTATAAACCCTAACTAATTAAGTTTGGTGAATTGGTTATATTGGTTTATGATCTGATGATGAGTGGTAATGATTATGACATGCATGCATATTGTATGAAGAGAGTTTCAAAGTGATTTTGGCGCATTGAGGTAACGATTTTTTGTCTTGGGAATGAGCAAGTATACTACATGTAATGCAAAGCATGCAATGAATTACTAAGTTTGATGAAGCAGTGATCAAGGAGCAGTCAAGGCTTTCTTGAATGATGTGTAGAGATTGTTATGTAATCCAACGGTCATACTTGAACCGACTTGTTTGTAATCTCTATGAGAATTAGGTTTTTGTTGTGTTACTGACCTAGTTGATTTTTTTATAAGGTCGATGAGTTGTTTTAGTTTAGTGTGTTGGAAAAGTTGAATTGAGTGTGTGGTTGCCGAACTAGATGTTGTATATGCAATTTGAGTAAAGGCAAATATGAGAATGAAAAGGATTTGAACAAGCAAGTGAAGTGCTATTCAAACAGATCAACAAAATCCTGTTGTTTTTTAACAATTACAACAACTAAATCCCCTAACCAAGTAAGCTCTAACAAACTTGGTTTTATTCAAATCCTTTAACAAGGTGATCCATTAGATTGGATTCTAAATCCTTTACAAAGGTTACTCCTCATAGGGTATTGCTTGTAACAAAGCATTATAGTCAATCCTTGAACCGAGTGGTCCTTAACAGGATCAATTCTTAACAAGATTTTTTGTAAAAGCTTTAACAGGCTTGGCTCCTAATAGGACGAACTTCAGAAGGTTTCACACAGTTATCTTGTGAGTCTCATCTCACCGTGGATTTTCCCATTTGGGTTTCCATGCCAAAAATATTGTGTCAAGTGGTGACTGTTTTTGTGATTATATTTTTATGGTTGATTTTCTTAAATACTTAATCCACTTTGATAAGTCATAATAACCGACAACAATATGAAGTTTTACTTATATCAGCAAAAGTATTTGGATGTTTGTAAGTTACAAGTTGATTAGTGTTATCTGTTGTAATAGTCAACTGGTTTAGCTTGACAGTTTTAATCTTGACAGAGATATTGCATTGATAGTTCTAAGTTTACTTTGAGAGCTTGATTTTGATATTGGTGAAGTTTTATCAGTTTTTCTATCTACTGATTCACCCCCCCCTCTCAGTAGTTGACTAGATCCTTGTTCTTTCATCATACCATCATAGGGAGCTAAAGACAACAAACCCATCCATAAACAACAAAACTTTTGATCATTACCTTCCTAAAATATTAGATAAGATCAATTTATTGGTTGAGTAATATCTAGTTTAAAATGTGTATTAGACCTTTGGCTAGCAAGGGATCATTTTTCTATAACAATTTTTTGGAGAAGCATGAGGACAAGGATGACAATAATGACCACAGTGGCCATGTGGCAATGGATATCATGGATGAGTAATATATTGAGATCATTCTTCCACTCTCACCATGTCAAAATAATTTCTCATCTTTGATAGTTGGTCATGTACCTCCTTAATGAGAAGTGATAATATTTTTCATTTCAAAATTTAATAATTTTTTTTTATAGTTTTTAACTTCATATTCAATAAAATATTGTTCTACACTCCTAATCATGATATATGAACATGTGAGGTTACTTGGTAATTTTAATTGGAGCATGATCTTAGATAGCACCTACAAGAAAATGTTTACAATATGGATTATATAAACACAGTTGGTAATAAACTTAAGTTCCAACTTCATGCTATTAAATATAACTGTAAATTATTTTCAAGGAACTAGTATTCTTGTGTGTGCAAGCCTTAAGAAGCATCTATTTCTATATAGTAAATATTAAATTCTTGTAATATGTGGGTAAAAAGGAACTTTAATCACATTGATTTTTCCCCATGAATCTAGCGAAAATTGCACTATTGATGACTATCACATACATAATAAGACAAGGCTTATGATCAGCATATGGGAAATAAGAAGAGGCCCAATTACATGAGAAAGCCTCTTAATCTTACGACTGAAAAATCCATGAGATATTCTTCAAAAGGAAAGAGTTAAGACTTAAGCTTGCCCCCATTTTACTATTGGAGTGTGCAAGTTTCTCAAAATTTGTAACCACATTAAATAAAAAGATAACATGATATCTCATTAATTGTTAATTGACTATAAGAATAAACATGATAAGGGGTAAAATATTTACCTATATTTCACATTTTTTTAATAATATCATGTATTGAAAAAACCCTCTAATACTTCTTGAGTTTAATGGACCTTATTATAATGGGTGGATATCGCCCTTATAAACCGTGTGGGGAGCAAACCTAGAAAGGATAACTCACTTGTTGCCTAATTTTATTATGAATCATTACTATATGTAGTACTATGTCTAGTTTTTAAACAAGACAACTAATTAATCATGCTTATTCTCATGAAAATATATGTTGATCTCCTTGCTACAAATTATTGGACTATATTTTACATTTATGAGGAATATTATATGATCTTTGGCAAATGACAAAAAAATAATATTATGTTCTTTCTTTGCACAAAAAATGAAGTTGATTACTATGTTACTAACTATATTGTTTCTTCTATGGCGAGGTTATGCCTTCAAAACATATGGTGAAAGTGATATTACATGGATGGTGCAACACTTTAATAAGAAGACTATCTTCTATGTGTCTTTGAATCAAATGGGCAAAATATGAATGTAGCTCTTGAAGAATCAATATGGCCTTGAAGATTTATGGAAGAGTTTTGTAGACACCTAAAATTATCTCGTCTAATTATTTAAGCCTAATTCTTCTATTAATTAAATGAATCTTTATTTATTTAATTAATTCATTTATCCTCTTCTAGCCTTATTTCTCATTTAAATAAATACTTTTATTTATTTAAATTACCCTTTTCCTAAATTAAATAAATATCTTATTTATTTAATTGATCCCACTTCCTCTATTAATTAAATAAATATTTATTTATTTAATTAATTCATTAGCCTTTTCTACCCATGACACATGCCATTCATCTCTTAATTCCTACATTACCTACCCTCTCATTATTTTCTTATTTCTTCTACCTACCCTCTAATGCTAGCCGACCATTTATCTTTTACACCTCTCAATATTATCCCTCCATTTCCTAAAGTGTCTTCTATATAAGGACATACTTCCTTCATTATCAATCCTCCTACGCATTCTAAGCTTCCCAAGCATTCTAGCATTCGAACTTTCATATGAAATCAAGCCTACTTGCAACCACATTTCTGTTCTTTGTTGAGCTCTTGTGCACACATAAAATATGAGAGAAAATATATCAAGCAAGATCAATGGAGATAGGAAGAATGGAGATTCAAACCCTATTGGACATGTGATGGTATCATCTTTGTGATTTTGCTGATTTACATTGTCTTAGGTAATCTTCATATGTTACGGTGGATCTTTGTTGTTGTTAGGCTAGGGTTTTGTGGTTGAATCTATTTTAGTCTTTCAATATTTTTGTTCCATTTTCACCATAAACAAGTTCCATTTGGATACATATGAAAGTACCATATTACTTGAAGTTACTTTACTCTTTCTAGAGAAAATCATTTCTAAAGATCAAAATGAACATTGAAGTTCATGGGCACCTCACTCAAGTGAAAGCATTCTATAATAAAGGAACCTTGAAGATCATGGGCACCTCACTCAATTGAAATCATTCTATAATAAAGACACTTTGAAGATCATGGACACATGCTATATATTGAAAATTTAGCCATCACTTTGAAATCCTCTACGTAGTGATTGGCTTTAGGTGATGCCATTAAGGGGGAGTGTACATGACACCACCTAGTGGCTAAATCCTAGATGTAAGACCTAATAGGCATAAGACATTTAGGAATTATATGCTCTAAATTCAAAATGCTTGGCCTTAGGTGATGCCATTGAGGGGGAGTGTGCATGTCAATGACACCACCTAGTGGCTAAATCCTAGTTTTAAATCCTATGGATAGACATATGTCCTAATAGGTATGAAATAAGACCTATATAGGTATTAGTAAGTCCTTTAATCCTATAGATAGGCATATGTAAGTCCTTTTTTTTAAATACTATGGGTAGGCATTAGTAAGTCCTATAGGCACATTTGTGCTTAAGTCCTATGGGCATATTGTAAATTCTTCTCCTTGTAAATCTTCCACTTGTGAAAGCATTGTATTAAGTCCTACGGGAACTATGTAATAAACCTAAGGAGAGGCTAATTTGAGGAGATCATGACTCCAATATAACTTTTTAAGACCTCATAGCATCATTTTTAAAACACTGGGATGAGAAATTATGACGAGATGACTTTCATGTAATCCGGAATGCATGATCTTCATGTTGGCATATATTTGTGTCCCTATTTATCACTGTCAAAGAAGACTTACATTATTGGGGTACTTCATTTTTTCTTTTATAGAAATTAACATGTGATCCCCTATTAACATTAAGGGGGAGTGTTAGAACATAATGTTATTAGGGATCACATCCTTATAATATTTATATATAATGTTCTAATATAAGGTTATAAAATCTTATATATTATATTCTTTATAAGCATATCCCATTTGAAATAATTATAATCTAATAATTATTAGATTATTAATTATTTATGAGTGGGGGCTATTGAAAAGGTGTGACTAGTGAAGCCACCCTTCCTCCTATATTTAAGGAGGTTCTCTCTCATTTGGGAGTGGTGAGAATTTGGAGCTTTATGGTGAGTTGTATCACTATGCACACGAGGTATTATTGGCCATGTGGAAGTATTGGAGGAGTGTCCCTAGGTTCGAGTCTATTTTATGATAGACTATATTTGTAAGTGTTTTAATAAAATGATGATTTATGGAGTTTTTTACCCGAAAGGGTTCTCCCCATGTATATTTTGTGTAATGTGTACATTTATGCATGTATGATCCTCATTTCATTTATTTTATGATATTGTTTATAATAATTAGTATTCTAAGATCCTAATTTCTAACAACATGCCAATCTCTTCCAGCATCATTGACTATCTTTTTCAAAATTTTCAAAATGGTCTTGTTAGATGCTTTTGCCTGACCATTCCCTTGGGGATAATAAGGCATGGAGAACTTGTGCTGGATCTAAAATTTCTCACAGAGCTCTTGTACATCTTGATTTTTGAAAGTTTGCCCATTGTTAGTGATGATAGTCATAGGAATTCCATAGCGACATATGATGTAGTTCAAGATGAAAGCGACTATCTGTTTTCTTGTGACATTTACAAGAGGTACTACTTCAATCCATTTGGTAAAGTACTCGGTAGCTATGAGAATAAATTTGTGAACATTGAATTTTTCATACTAGGTCTAGACCCCATTGACAAAAAGGCCAAGAAATGGCTAAAGCATGAAGCTCTTGAGCTAGTGCGTGTATAAGATTTTTGTGGATTTGACACTGCTTGCACTTTTTGGTGAATTGAAAACAATCTCTCTCCATAGTAGGCCAATAATAACCCAATCGTATGAGTTTCTTCAAGAGAGTAAGGCCACTTGAATGAGTACCACAAATACCATTATGAAATTCATTTAAATCCTTCTCAGATTCTTCCTGCTCAAGGAATCTAAGGGAGTACCATCCACACCTTGTCTATAGAGTGTATCCGCAACAATAGTGTAATGAGCAGATTGTCAAATAATTTTTTTCTTTTGATTTCTTGATAGGTCAGGAGGGAGGGTATCGTCTTTCGGATAGGTATAGATTTGACCATAGTGGGAAGAATTAGGTCCAACTAGGTGACATATGAGTTGGGTATCAAGATAGTCATAAAAAGGATAAAACAATTCTTCCACCAAGAATTCGTAATGGTCTTGGTTTTCCTGTATCTGGAGAAAAGAGGCAATTGTAGCCATGACATCTACTACTTTATTGTTAGTCCTTGGAATTTGTTCAAAAGAAATGTCCAAAAAATACTTTTTGAAGCCATCAACCATATTTTTTTAAGGCATTAGTTTATCATCTTTGGTTTGGTAATCATCGTTGACTTGATTGATGACCAAATGAGAATCTCCAAAAACTTGTGATGTTCCATTCTATAGCCATCTTGATCCTTGTGACTAATGCCTTGTATTTTGTCATATTGTTGGTGCAGGGAAAATTTAGTCTGTATGCTTTTAGGATGGTATGACCCTGAGGTGTGGAAAATAGCAAGCCTATTCCCAATCCATCGTGTGTGTAAGAACCATCAAAATACAATTGCCAAGTTTTTTTGTTGACTGTGAGGACGTCAGCATCTAGAAATTCAACGTACAATGGATGATCATCATGGAGTGGTGCTTTTGCTAGTTGGTTAGTGATCACTTGCCCTTTGATAGCTTTTCGATCAATGTACTCAATATAAAACTCACTTAAAACCATTACCCATTTTGCTAATCTACTTGTTAATTATGCCTTGTTGAGAAGATACTTCAATGGATCAATTTTGTCTATCAGCTTCACTGAATGAGTTATCATATAGTGTGACAGCTTTTGGGATGCAAACACTACCACTAAGCATTCTTTCTCAATAGGTGATTAGTTGATCTCATATCCAACTAAGGTCTTGCTGATGTAACAAATGACTCGTTCTTTTCCGTCATGATCCTGTCCTGTGAGAAGAGCTCCTGGTGATGTATCTATAGCTAATATGTAAAGCAACAATGGTTTTCCTTCGATTGGTGACATCAACACACATGGATTCATTAGGTACTCTTTTATTTCATTGAAGGATTTTTCAAATGTGTCATCCCATTTGAATGGAACATTTTTATGCAACAGATGAGTGAAAGGATGACATCTATCAGCTAGTCAGGAGATGAACCTTCTAATGGACTCAAGTATTCCTTGAAGCAATTTTAGATGATTGATGTTTTTCAGTGATTCCATTTCCATGATACTTTCACTTTAGCTAGATCTACTTTGACACCTCGTGTTGAAATAATATATCCTAAAAGTTTGCCAGATGTGATACCAAATGCACATTTCTTTGGATTTAGCCTTAGTTTGTACTTCTCTAGGTGGTCAAAGATCTTCCCTAATATTTCTAGATGTGCTTCTTTAGCATGTGACCACCAATGTATCATCAACATAATCTTCCATGAAGGTATGCATCATATCATGAAAAATTGTCATCGCCCTTTGGTATGTAGCACTTTCGTTCTTGAGTCCAAAAGGCATTACATTCCAAGAGAAAGTAACCCACAAAAATGTGAACATTGTCTTCTCTTGATCTGCTATTTTGATTTGATTATAGCTTGATAAAATATCCATGAGAGAAAACATGACGTGTCCAACTGTTTTTGATTAAGTAAAAATAGGTTTTAAGGGACCCGAAACCCGATTACATTCGAAAGATATTCAAGAAGGAAACAAAACAAGACAACTGCAAAAGACCAGCAAAAAAACCAACAATAGAGAAAGGGACAGCAAGAGGCTAGCAAGAAATTGGCCCCAAGCCCAGCATTACAAGTTAATTAAAAACTCTTCATAGTTTCCTCAGCATTCTGTACCAAGAGCATCATCGCCTTGGCTGCTTCCCTCAGGTTGTTGTTTTCCTATCCCAGCTGGCTCTCTTTCATTTTGGTGTCCTTCCCAATAGTGGTCTGCCTAGTTCTGCGTCTAGGGTTCTGGTGGGTGGGGCTAGAGGTTGGAGCATCTTCTATAATTACCAGGTTCATATCTTGATTTTTCTTTTCCAAATGATCCACCAAAGCATTCATATTCTGGGAAGAAACTTTAAGGACCTGGAGGCTGTGGTTCATGAGGCTTTTCAAAGCCTTCTCATTACAGGCGATCTGGGTGTTGGTGTTGTCTTTGTCCTCCTCCACCTGCTCTTTCAGAGTTCTAATAACATCCTCCAAATGTTTCAGGTCCCCTTTGATCATATCTTTCTCCAACCAGTCCTCCATCACCATTTCCTCCTCAACTTCACTATTTTCCGTATCCTCATTCTGTTTCCCAGAGTCAGAATTCTTAATCAGCTTATTAATCTTATCTTCTAGCTCCCTCTGCTTACCTTGCATATTGGTGATGTTTTCGACAACCCATTTCTAGAAATTGAAGGATTCCAGAGTGCAGTTACTATGACGTGTCCAACTATTAAGTCCACAATGATATCTATATTTAGTAGGGGAAAATCATCCTTCAGACACACTTAAATGAGATCTCTGAAATATGTGCACACCCTGATGGTTTTCTCTAGTTTTGAAATGAGAACTATATTTGATACCCATTCTGGATATGCTACAGGCCTGATAAACCCCACATCTAGTAATTTATTCAATTCTGCTTTGACCAATAAGGCTATGTGAGGATGCATCTTTCTTAGCTTTTGTTTTATAGGTTTGGCACTTGGTGACACATTCAAATGATACATTATGAGATCAGGGTCCAACCTAGGCATGTCAGCATATGACCAGGAAAAATTTATTTGTTTCTCTTTGAAAAATTCAATATAGCCATGTTTTTCTTGCTTTGATAGTGATGTTGTTGGATGCAAATTCTTCGGTTTGTCTGATGTACCAATATTGACTGCTTCTGTTGGCTCAATCAAAATAGAAGTTCTTTCCTGGTAGTACTCGGGTAGAGTGTCAAATCTCCCATCCTCTTGTGCCTCAAGGAGGTTTTCACCATCAGATATGCCCCTTCTTTTTACTTTTCCTTGATCTAATGTTGCCATTAAATGGTTTTCAACATTAGACTTGACATTTGTTTTTTTCTTTTTACTTTTGCAACTGAGAGATTTGTACCCCCTCGAGTAGAAGATGCGTTACTGGATTCACTAGTGGAAGTTGTTTTAGGCTCTACTACATTGAGGTATAAGGTAATGGCATGATTGTCAGGGAAGGTATCTATCTCAACAGTTCCATCATTCTCCTCGATAAGCTTGGGATACACTAAAGGTAAAGAATTGTCAGATTGTTGTGTGTTAAGGGCATTAAAGGTCAAAATGGAGATATCAAAGTCTTCAATGATTATTTCTAAGTCTAAGATGTTACTCTCCTCAGAATGGCCTCTCATGAGTAGTTCCTGATCATCCTCAACGAAGTCAAAATCAATATCTTGTGATTCTAATTCAAGTGATCTGTACTCTGATGTTTGTCCTTCATATGAGTGAGCTATATTGACATCAACATATTTTGCATAACATGAACCCTCAAAGGATTGTTCAGGGTGATAGGAATCCCATTCCCACTCATTAGAATTTGTTTCACTAGAAGCTCATAATTTGAAGATTTTCTCATAAAGGTTATGAGTATCTTCTTCTCACTTTTTTGTATGTTCCTCTTGTCTTCTTTCCTCTGCTTCTTCCTGTTGCCTACAAGCCACTTCTTCCTATTGATTGCAAATGGATTCTTCTTGCTATCTGCAAATATTTTCTTCTTGTTGCTTATGTGCAACTTATTCTTCTCTCTTAATAGAAAGTTCTTATTATTGTCATTCATATTCCTCTTCTTGTTGTTGACAAGTTGCTTCTCCCTGTTGTGGATCTACATTTCTCTGTCTGAATCCTAATCTTGATTTATCCTTAGGATGTTGAGAAGGCGGTTGTATCAGTTTTGAGATACCTTCTTTTATTTTTACTACATGACCATTGCCACCATATCCCATTTTCATCATGATATCATTGATGAACTTATAAGGCACTGAGAGGGTGGGGGGGTGAATTAGTGCAAGTAAAAATAATACAAATATGATTATCAATTTCACCAACTTAAAACTCAATAGGAATATAAGAAATAACACAAAGTAAGAAATTATTGCAACTTTCCAGAGTTAGCAACTTTTCAGCATACATTCCAGAGTTAGTGACATGGAAAGCTCGTGTGGAGGTGGAGTTAGCGATAATGGAAGAATTTAAATTTCAAATTCTCTGCAAGGCAGGAAACCTAGTTCCAATGGTGGGAGTGGCCAGAATGATGGAGTTGGTCCTATGGCAGAGAAGGACAAGCCTCTGGATATTCCACAGGCTGATGATTTCCTGCAGGCTGATGGTACTCTGCCAGAGAAGAATGTGAATTCTGGAAACACAGTGGGGGGATCCAGTGAGGGGTCCAACTCAAGTGAAGAGGTCTTGGAGAATGGAAAAGAATCTAGAAAGTGGTCATCCCTCTTTGGAACTAGACCATCTAGAAAATCCTCTTTACCTCCTGTCAAGAATATATCGAACCATACTGGTGGTAAGTTCACTATTTCTATCCCTGATTTGGTTCTAGAACATAATATAAGAAGTATGTCAAACTCCCTGGTAGGTAAATTTATGGGACCACGCCCAAATATCAAAGTTGTAAGGGCTTATGTCAAATAGAAATGGGCTTTGAAAAGTAATGTTGAAATTTTGGCACTGCCAAAGGCCTCCTCACCTTTGATTTTTCATGTGAAGAAGATAAAATAAGGATCCTCTATGGTATTCCTTGGATGGTTGGAAAGACAGCTCTGGTCCTTCAAAAATGACACCCAAATCTAAACATGAGTGACTCACTTCTTGAGAAAGTCCTAGTTTGGGTTAAGTTACTAGGTCCACCTCTTGAGTATTGGGCAGAAAGCATTTTTTCAGGAATAGCAAGCTCTTTTGGTGATCTCCTCTCAATAGACCCAGTCACAGCTTCAAGAAGAAGGCTCACTCATGCCAGATTTTGTGTAGGTATAGCTCATGATGTAGATATGCTGGAACAGATAGACATAGTGTCAAAGTTGGGAACGTGGAAACAACATATTGAATATGAATCCATCCCCTTTGCTTTATTTCACTACAAGAAAGAAGGTCACTGGGATAAAATTCATCCTCTCAAGCCTAAAGGGGAGCACAAGAAAGCCAAATCTTCAGTTGAAAGTAAAAAGTCTCCAGAGAAAAAGATATGGCAAGTCAAAAACTCAAAAAATAACGAAACTGACTTTGTTGATACCAATTGCTTTGGACCCTTGGGGGAAAATAAGGAAGTGGTCTCCTCAACCTCTGTCTCTAGTCTCCCCACCCTGGAAGCACTGAGGAACGATGAAATGAAAGTAGACAACCCCTTGGTAGGGCAGATCCAAATATAGGAATTTAAAGAACAGTCAGAATCTTCAAAAGAAAACGCCGAGATGGTAATTGCTGACACTTGGTCAGTAAGGAAGCACCTAATGCAGAGGATCAAAAGGATGAGTATACTAAGGATTCTGAACAACCTGAGGAAGGGGAGATTACTAGCTCTCAAGAAGAAAAGAATGACTCTTCCCCGCTTATGATAAGGTCTAAAATGCAAGAAGCCCATAAATGTGCCATATTGGGTATGAACCTCTCAGATTCAGACCAAACCTCTAAAATAGTCAATAGTTTTTCACATGACTCTAGATCTCCTAACTGGGGTAATTAAGAAGAAATTTCTATAATTCTCGGCAACCCTAGAGCGGTTCTTGAGAAAGAAGCTGACTAGAAAATTCCAAAATACAGGAATAAAAAAAGGATCCACTCCCTCGGCTTCCCAATTAAGGAAGTCTAGTAGAATTTCTCAAGTTGATGTCAAGTACATCTCCTCATCCCTAGGACAACATTCTAACCACAAAGTCAGAGACAAGGAGGCCAACAAGAACATAGCAGACAGGACTCAGAAGACTCTGAAGGAGTTAGGAATTGGTAAGTAACTATGAAGATTATCTCTTGGAACATTAGGGGACTAAATAATCCCCACAAGCATGATATTATTAGGAATATGATAAGGGATAGGAAACCTAGTATTTTTCTTATTCAAGAAACTAAGATGAGTAGAGAAAAGGTTGAATCTTTAAAATTCTTTAAATCTGGGAGTATTAATGGTGGCAGCTCGGAAGGTGCCTCTGGAGGCGTTGCAACTATTTGGAATCTCAATAATGTTAAAGGTCATGTTCTTATTCAAGAAAATAATTTCTCTTGCATTAAATTTGACCATTTAAAAGATGGAACATCGTGGGTCCTCACTAATATATATGCTCCTAATACCTTGAAAGCCAAAAGCATTTTTTGGAAAAAACTAATGGAAATAAGGGACAACTTCAAGAACCTTAGCTAGCTGGTCATGGGAGACTTCAACACCCCTTTGAGAGAGGAGGAAAAATTTGGTGGAAGCCCCTCTTAGCTGGAAAGTAGATTGGCCCTCATGGATTTTATAAACACTTAGGCTCTTAATAATGTGGAGATACAAGGATGCAATTACACTTGGACTAATAGGAGGACTAGAAATGACCTTATTCAAGTTCGCCTTGACAGGGCTCTAATTTCTGATGATTGGTACATACATTATTTATGTTCTCTATTTTCTCACATCTGGGCTGGGTCTGACCATTATCCTATAAACTTTTTTGCTGACCCCTTAAATAGAAGAAGGCATTTTCCTTTTAAATTTGAAAAAATGTGGACTCTTCATCTAGATCTCACCCATAAAATTTAGGAAGTTGAGGGCACTGCCATGTATAGAGTTGTGAAGAAACTCAAAAGCATCAAAGATAATATAAGGTCTTGGAACAAATCTAGCTTCAGGAATATTTTTTAGGGTAAAAGTAAAATCCAGGAAGACCTAAATAAAATATAGGTCCAAATTTAGAAGGATGGTTTCTCTACTGTGTCTATTGTTGAAGAAAATGAGATTCTTAAAAAATACCATGAAATCATTGCCAAAGAAGAAATTTTTTGGAAGTAGAGATCTAGATGTATATGGCTAAAGGAAGGAGATAAGAACACTAGTTTCTTTCATATGTCAACTATCAAACATAAAGCGGCAAATAGGATCAAAAAACTAGTAGTGGACAATGGGGAGCTGGTTAAGGAGGATGAGATAAGAGATGAGACCAAAAGATTATTCTCTGATCTTCTTTGTAGAGATCAAAGGCTAGATGTTGATGCTCAAAGTTCTTTCCTTAAGAATATTCCTTGCCTCATTGATGAGCAGAAGAATGCCTCCCTTAATTCTATACCTTTGAACTTGGAGATCAGAAATGTTGTCTTTTCTTTTGATGGTAACAAAGCCACCAGACCCAATGGCTTCCCCATGTTCTTCTTCCAAGAATTTTGGGATATTGTTGGGAAAGATCTTTCCAATTGGGTTAAAGAATTTTTTGGGGCTAGAAGACTTCTGAAAGAGATTAATGGCACCTTCATTGCTTTAATCCCCAAAATTCAAGGTGCTGACTCCATGGATAAGTTTAGGCCAATTAGTTTATGCAATTCTTTTTATAAGATAATCTCAAAGGTCCTTACTTCTAGACTCCTGACTGTCCTTCCTTGTCTGATTAATCATTCTTGATTCTATTATAACAGTCCATGAGAATATTCATTCTCTTGTTATGGCTAAGAAGCAGGGTTTCATCCTTAAGCTTGATCTCTCTAAGGCCTATGACTGGGTTGATTGGTCTTTGCTCATGAAGGTCCTATTGGCTTATGGCTTCTCTATCAAATGTGTGGACCTCTTCAAGCATCTCATCACCTCTACCTCCTTTGCTGTCCTTGTCAATAGGTCTCCCTCTTCCTTCTTTCAAGCTTCTAGAGGATTGAGACAAGGGGATCCCATTCTCCAATTCTCTTCATTATCATGGCTGAATGTTTTGGTAGCTCTATGGAAAGTATGGTGATGAGAGGAACTTTTAAGGGTCTCCAACCTTCCTCAGCTAATCATATTTTCTCCCACTAATAGTTTGTGGATGACACCATTATCACGGGGGACTCAAGCATTTCAAAAGCCAGAATCCTAGAGGACACCCTTTGTATGTTCACTTCTGCTTCTGGCCATCTTATCAACTGGGTTGAAAGTGAAGCATTTTTCATCAACACTCCTGAGAGAAGACACCATAGAATCAACAAAATTCTGGAATGTCAGATTGCTGATCTTCTTGCCACTTATCTTGGTCTCCCCTTGGGCATTGCTCCACCTGATTCCTTTTGGAGTTCTCTGGTGGACAATTTTCAAAGAAAGCTTGCTGGATGGAAAGGTTCTCTTCTAAGTCAGGTTGAAAAGCTTCAACTTCTGAAAGCTTCTCTTCAAAGCATACCTGTTTATGCCCTTAGCCTCTTTATAATTCCAATTAAGTATGCTGATGCAATTGAGAAAATTCAAAAAAAAATTCTTTGGTCAAGGGTTGAGGAAAAGAAAAGAATGGCTTTAGTGGCTTGGGATAAGGTGTGCAGATCGAAAAATAATGGAGGTATGGGCCTGAGAAGAATTTGAACCCTCAATGAATCTCTCTTATCTAAACAGGTTTGGAGACTGTTCCACTCTGATAGTGAATGGTGTAAAATTTGGAGAAGTAAGTATTCTCTTTTGCCTTCTTCTCTTCCCTCTTTCATCAATTCTGATTTAGGTATTAATGGGTCCCATATCTGGATTCATGCCTCTAAGTGTAAAGACAACATTGCTAGAGGGGTTGAATGGAGAGTTGGCAATGGTAGGAAAGTTAGATTCTGGGAGGATCCCTGGCTTTTTGATAAGTCTCTGATTGATATCCCTGAATGGGCCCCTTTTTCTTCCCCCTGTATTAGAGTCTTTGGCTCCTTGGTTGAGGGGTATTGGATAGGAGATAAATGGTAGAACATTGAAAGTATTCACCTTGACCTAATCAATTTTAGAATCATCTTTCTTCTACTTGGTTGAACAATGAGGAAGATTTTCTTATTTAGAAATATGAACCTAAAGGCAATATCACTGTCTCTTCAATGTATGGTGTTCTTTCCCCCACCCCCTCTGAGAATCCTTTTTGGTCTAAATCATGGATTAAGGGTCTTATCCCTAAAATCAATTTTTTCTATTGGACAATCCTTCAAAATAAAATCTTGACCTTAGATAATCTTAAGGGTAGAAGGTTTTTCTTTCCCTAATAGATGTGCTTTATGTCTTGAGGAGGCAGAGTCTGTGGACCATTTGGCAATCCACCGTTCCTTCACTGTTTCAATTTGGGAAAGATTTCTTAAGAATTTTTGCATTGATTGGGCGTTTCCTAACACTATCAGTGAATTGTTTGATTCTTGGAGTTATCATTGGTCTAACCCCTTTTTGAGATCTTTGTGGCGGCTATCTCTCCCTCACATTCTGTGGGGGATCTGGAAAGAAAGGAACAACTGTATCTTCAGGGACACTTCTCTCACCCAGGCTGTTGTTTTCTAGAAAATTCAAAGGGCTATTGCAGAGAACATTGGGATCATTGGGGATCCTTTCTACTCTACCAAACCCTTGGAAGCTCACATTTTCAGGTCCTGAAATTTGAAGAGTACTGGTAGTACTAATCCCAAACTAAACAAGAGTCTTGAAGCCAGATGGAACACTCCCCCTCATGGTTGGCCCAAAATAAACTTTGATGGAGTTGCTAAAGGCAATCCTGGCCCTGCGGGATGTGGGGCAATTCTCAGAGATGAAAATGGTAGCTGTAAGGAAATGATTATTGTTCCTATAGGTTGCCAAACTAACCACAAGGTGGAAGCTATGGATGCTCTCTAAGGTATTCTCCTAGCCAAAAGATGGAATTGCCCCTATCTATGGATTGAAGGGGATTTTAATAACATCATCAAATGCCTAAAGAGAACCTCTAAGCCTTCATGGACTATCAATAACATAATAAAGGCTGCTAGAGATCTCATCAACACTTTTGAGAAATGCTTCATATCTCACATTTATTGTGAAGCTAATGGTTTAGCTGACTGGGCAGCCAACATGGCGGTCAATCACAAAAATATGGTTACCAGGAAGGGGGAAGAGGGCCTCCTTGATGACATCAGATCGATCATATTTAAGGATCGATACAATAGTACCTCAAAGATCATAAATGGACAAAATAATGATGAAACAGATTAATAGGAGTGCTACGAGTAATTATAATAATGTCAGTGCCATTTATTACAAGACACAAGCCACCTTTTCCCATGCTTTTTGGGTATATGTGGTAGTTTCAAGAAATTTCTTGCCTAAAGCTATTTGCAATTCTCGGCCTTCTGTTATGAAAAGTGAAAAAATAGGAGGAAATAGATGTCATTATGAACCCAACAACTGTAAGGAGTGGAAGCAAAAGGAGGTTGTTTGGAACATTTTTTAGAAGGGCAGGTTTTCAAAGTTTATGGAGAGGCTCCATGGGAGGGATGCCACAATTACTAAATTCTTCTACAAAAACTGGAGAAAGGGTACTTTGAAGATGCGAGATCAAACAATCTCCATTGATGAAGACCTCATCGCTTAGGTCATGGGTCTCCGTAGGGAAGGAAGCAATTACTACAGAGACAGAAAATTGAGCAAGGAGGCTATTGAGAAATATCCCAAAATGACAAAGGAGAAAAAGCACCTTGTTAAGCTAAGTAAAACTTACTATCCGCCTAGGGCATTTGTTAAGCCATGGAGAGAGGTTTTATTTGCTATTATGCACTATGTTACCTTGGATGGTAGATTCACAAAAGTGTATGGCTATCATTTTGTTTTGCTTAACCATTTCAGGTATGATGAAAAAGTTAATATCCCTTATTTTCTATTGTGCTCTATGAATGCTACCATTAAGGCCCATAAAGAGAACCCTAAGGGTGATATAGCCATGCATCAAGGTCTAATGGTGTTAATTTATGACCACCTAAAAGCCAACCAAATTGCCCGTCCTTAGCCCTCAATCTCTGAGTTTGAGGAGGAAGGGTCAGATTCTATTTTTTGTATGGGTGAGGAGTCTGAAAGTGACTCAATGAGTGAGTCAGAGGAGAGTCTGGATGACTGTGAAGCGAAATTAGTAAGAAAAGACAACAAGTGAGTACCAGGCCTTCCTCCTCGAAGGGAAAGAAAAAATCTAAAGAATTTTTTTTCAAATTCGTTCCTCCTCGGAGGAAGAGGTCTCTAAGGATTCTGAGAAGGATGAACCCCAATCTCCTCAGAAAAAGAAAACCAAAGCTTCTATTGAGACAAGGAACAAACATAAGAGATAGGAAGATAATGTGATTGAGCTGGAGGAACAAGTGTAGAGAAATGATCTTGAAGTCGACCAGAATTTGGAGGTGACCACAGGGGAAGGTTTTGATCAGAGGATTGATGGCAAAGATGACAAAATCAATGGTGGTGACCCCCCCCCTGTTGGGAGTATTTAAAACTGAGTCAAGTTTATAGGCCCATTTCAAAATTTTGCCCTGCATTTCCAAATGATTAAAATAAGTCAGTTTGAATGGCCTAGTTAGCAAGGGGATAAAATGGAGCCGGTTGATTTTCAGAGGGTAAGGCTCGGGATTCATGTCCCACACCTTTCATTTGGCCTATGCAGTGATGTGCAACTTTCAGAATTCATTTTGGATAAGTTTATGAGGTACCCATTTCGAGGGGTGAGCTGAAAGTGCATTCTAGGCACAAGTGCAAATTTTATTGAGTAGCCTAATTTTAGCGATTACATCTTTTTCCCTGTTGATCATCATAAAAAAATTCAAAGTGGATTCAATTTTATGCATAAATGTGAGTTAACATGCAAAATTTCAAGTCCTTATGAATCCGTTTGCTCAGTTTTCAAAGCTCAATCCATTTGTAGTTTGTGATGTTTGCACAAGTGTAAAAATGCCCTGGTGAGCGTCATGTTAGAATGTTTGTTCCAGGCTAATGTTGGTATAAATGGTGAGCTACGTTTCAAATTTCAAGGCTCTACCAATCCATTTGATCGGTTTTCAAAAGAGCTCATTTTGCCATCAAATTCAGTTATCCGCACTTCCAGTGTTATATCAGTTAATGTAGCCGTTTTGGTGAGCGTACCGTTTGCATCCTGTCAGTCGGGTGATCGAACTGAGAATTCAAAGATTTAATATGTACTTAAAGGTACCTATGTTCCGAATTTGAGAGCCTACGGAGGTCGTTTGATATTTTTGAGAAAGGCATCATGTGTTGCCAGAACATTGACTTCATTAGGTCTGCAGTGTCGACAAAGCCAGTTGGCCGTTTTCGGAAATTAATATCTCTTCGCTCGGGACTCGTCTTGAGAAACCATTTGGTAGATGTCATTCTTGTATATCAAAGTACACGCCTGTCAGATGGCGAGCTCCAGAAAGGTGTTTTGACAGGTTTGAAAATTACGTCTTCGCGATTAAATGTGAAAATTGTGGCGTAATTGCCTGAAGGTTGTAAAATTTGGATTAATGATCCGAAAATGATGCCGATCATTTCCAGAGGTATGTTTGAGGTCAGTGAAGCATTCCAGAGGCCAGTTGCTTGAAAACAAAATTTTTTTTAGTCAGACTCACTTTAGGGCCCAACTTGGCTCATGCCTGCACATTAATTTTGTGCCAGAATGGTTTTCATTTCATGGAATTTCAACTTCTAGACATAATCGAGGAAGTGATTAATGCTATTGGCTTACTCAAGGTTGAATGTTCTACAGTGGTGTATTAGAGATTCCAAGTTTTTTTTAAAAAAAAACTTATGCAATGGCTGGCAAGAGCCAAATTCCACAACTTTGCCAATTTCCCCCTTTGTTGTGCGTGGATTTTCAAGTGGTGTAGAGCATGTTGAAAAGGAAATAAAATCATACAAATGCAATAGCTAGCATCCTCCCATGCTCATGTGGTGATGGAGAGGGGTCAGCAGAAGGTGTTGGGCATGAAGTTAAAGAAAGGGGCAGCAAACAAAATCCCCATTCTCCTTGCTGTACATGGTCTCCCCATTCCCTCTTTGTTGTTGCTTGGCCCATTAGAGTTTGTAGACTGCAGTAGAAGCACCCAAACAAATGCATTTGAGACTGCCAGCATGTTGAAATGCAGCCCCCCTTTGCGTGACATGGGAAATGGTGGAAGAGGCATTTCAAAAGGTTTTCAACCAAATGCTTTTGGCAGCAGTCCTCCGTCTCCTACGTGGCTTTGACAAGTGGAGAAATGCCCCCTGCGTGGTGTTTGGGAGGAGAGACATCGAAGGCTTTGCAATCTCCTCTACTGTGTGGTTTTTGAGCAGCATTCAATTTTTTTTTATTTCAAATGTAAAGTGTAGCAAACAAGTTTTCAAAACTCCAGATTGACATGGAATTGGCAAATGGAAATGCCAATGAAACCTCTAGCATCCTCCCTTGCAGTGTGGCGTGGTTGGAAAGACCATCGAACCTCATGCAAATGTCCAAAAACGCCATTAAAGTCTCAGAAATCTTCAAAATACACAGTCCCAGGCTTAATGTTTTAATCCCATATTGGCTGGGAAGTGTTATTTTTAAATATTTATAACCAAAGCTCCACGCATGTATAATGTCTAAGCCATAAAGGCTTTTGATAGATGGTGCCTATGGGTGCCCAAGGTGGGCCCATGCGCGAGCATGCTTCCCGAGGTGATAGAGGAGGTGAGTTGACAAAGACCAAGTGGACCCCATGCAAGCATGCTTCCCAAGGCAGACTGGCGAAATTTTGCAGAGGAAGGTAGGGTTAACGAGTGAGCAGGTTCGAGATAGATCAACGGTGCACGCTATTTCACGAAGGGAAGATGCACACCGTTTAAACCAACGAAATAGCGAAAGTGAACGAGAGCCGTCCACGTGTCGTGATAGGTGGCAGTCCAGCAGGCGGGTCCCAGTGAGGTGGCACATAGTTGGTGCACAGGTGGCAGTCTAGTGGCGATGACATGGCGGCCAAGTGGCAGTGACGAAGCAGATGACGTGGCGATGACGTGGCGGCCAAGTGGCAGTGACGAAGCAGATGACGTGGCGATGATAAGGTGTCATCCCAGGTGGCGTCCGGTCAACCCCATCGACCAATCGGAGGCCGCCACATGGCAAAAGCATCAGGACCAAATGGAGGCAAAAATCAAAATTAAAATGAATAAATGATATAGTTCTGACTATATTAAATTTCGAAATATTTAAATGACTGAGCACAAATGGGAATTAATTCACCTAGGGTCTAAATTTTGGCCAAAATATAAAGTATTATATATCGCCGGAAAGCTCTCGGAGTGAGGAATCCAATTATGAGGTTAATTTTGACAAATGTGAGATATTTTGGAAGAAATATCCATGGGAACAAAATTCAGTTAGAGGGGAGACACTTGACAATTTTCAGTTGTAGATTTGATTCTCTTCCCTCTCCTTCTTATTCCAAATTCTTCTCAGTTGTAGGGGTTCCAGTTTTTGAGAGATTTGCTCCAAGGGAGAAATCTGAAATTGTAGGTTCCAGTGATGGCATCCTTTTATCAATGCAAATGACAGTGTGTTCGTTTATGTTTTCAGTGTTGTCTTTACTGTAGGTTAAGTTTCAGTTTGCAGGTTCACACATATGCAAGGCATGTGTGAGTTTCCATGAAATTGTCTCCAAAATGTACTCAGATTCATATAATTTCATATTATCAAGGATAATTTGAGTTGTCTCTTTTAGATTCCTCTAAGAGTGCAATGTTGTCTTTTGGGTATTCTTCAAGGAAGGATTTAAATCCTAAAGCCCAACATTAATGATTTTGAATGCATATTGGATATCTACATATAAGTATGGTTTTGTGATAGAGCAGAGGATTGTATTAATGTAAGGCATTGATACATGAAAATTTAATGTTGAAAATAACTTGCATCTGAGATTTCTCATCCAGTTTTATGCACGACTCTGTGACCTGAATAAGGCACTGATCTCTTGTAATATTGAAAGGTTGTCAGAACACCATTTAAAAATCCAAAATCAGAATATCTTTTATATTTTATGTTATGTGGAAGTGTCCCTCCATCTCATGATTCAAAATGTTGAGTTGCAAGTGTGGATCTAGCCCATCTATAGTTATCTCTTAGTTTTTGAACCTTTTGAGATCCATCTGCTTTTGATTGATGCAGTCTTGTGTGTAATAGGTCTGATTAAATGCATCAAAGGTATACCCGCCTAGGTTTTGCAGAGCCTGAAGAGTCGAAGGATTCATATCCTTGTCATGTTGTCCAAGCCCTGAGGTGTTTCATTGATTGAGATTGGCTATCTCATAGATAGATTTGCAGGTATACTTGGGTTATCACTTTTGGTGAACAACACCCCCAAAAAGGAACAGGATAATTTTGGTGAGAAAACTCCCCCCTCAAATCCTCCCCCTGAGGGTTTGAAAGGTTTTGTGGACACCATTGATTGGTTAATTAACAGTTACAAGAAAGTTGTGGAGGATAATAAGAAGCTTAACCACAAGGTTCAAATTCTGGAAACAATCAGTATTGGTGGAGGCAATTCTATGGAAGAATATGTTGAGGATTTGACTAAAACTGTTGCTAGAGCTGAAGAAATCAGAGATTCCTTCAACCTTAGGTTCGATCAAATTGAGAAGGATTCGACAGAGAGAAAAACTAATGATAATGTTATGGAGCAGAGAATGGCGGAAACTGATAACAAATTCAACAAAATTAAAAAGTGCCCCAAAAGTATTGCTGAACAAAGTTTAAATATTTTGAAGGCTTTAGCTGACAATACCAAAATCCTCATCAGAAAAGTGGAGGATGAGAAGGATTCCTTGGAGCTTGAACCAGACATTGAAGGTACAGGGGAAGTGCAAGGACCCAGAACAAGAACCAGAGGCAAAAAGAAGGAAAAGAAGCCAAACAAGGATATGGAAGAACTCAAAGTTGCTGCGGCAAACTATGACCAACTGGTCAATAAGGTGGTAGACCTTCTTAAGTCCTTATAGTTGTTTGTGTTTTCTTTGGTTGTTCCGCTTTGTTGCTCCTTTCTTTTGCTGTCCGTTCAATTTACTGGCCTTTTTGCCATTCATTTTGTAAGTTGTTTCTAGCAGGTCTGGATGCTTTTTGATGAACTATTTTATGCTCCTATGTTAAAGGTTTCAGGTCCTTAAAACCTGTTTTTCATATTAATCAAAACACCAAGTAAGAAATCACCACATAAAGTATAAACCACATGACACAAGAGGTTATATGTGGAAAACCCAAAAGGGAAAAACCATGGTGGGAGTTAGTACCCACAAAGATCCACTATTTGTAGTATAAAGATCTGACCAGTTAAGGTCTACAACACCCAGTTAGGGGCACACCCTGTTAGGAGTGTCTAAGCCCGGTTAAGAGCTATACAATAAGGCCATGAGGACCAACCTTGTTAGGAGCTACCAATGTTATTGAGATTTGCAAACACAAGTTAATGTGTCATTTGGTTAGAGGATTTAATGATTAGACCTATTAGGATCCGACTGCACCTTGTTAGGAGTGACCTTGTGAGAGGATCTTCTTGCTACAACTATTAGGGAGACAACAAGTTCAAATGATCTTAGTATAACACCATCACTTTCTGATAAGATCTGCTTCAGAATAATACAACATCACATATACTTCATCTTTGAACTCCTCTAATTACCACACTATCAGAAAGATGAAATTCGCTAATGATTTCTTACACATTCAAGCTCATACTCATATATGCCTTCATACCTCACCACACATCTTAAAAATATCATTAGGTTGGCTAGAACCTTGGAACAATTCCCTAGGTTCAATGTACCTAGACAATCATGCATTGCACGCCTTAGTTATGTCGGCCACTAACATAACAAAACAAATTTGGTATTGTTTTACTGATCTAAGTGATTTTCATCACTACAGGTTAAGTCCCTATCAGAATAACTACTCTGTCAATCAAATCTCATTCACTTGATCGAATCACCACATGCAGTCACGAACATAACTTCATCAACTAGTCTTATTTTTTGCTACAAAACCAAATCAATCCATTCTTCATAAGTTTCCTGTACCGGTTGTCAAAATATTATTCTGTCTATCTTTTACTGGTTAAAGTCCTAATTACTGGTTCTGATAAAAACTATCTTTGCTTATCGATTAAGCCTTGCCGGTTGAACAATAGGACTTAGATGACTGTAGAAATATAGTTGCCATCAATGAAAACATACAACATAGTCATCATAAAACAATCTAATCAAACATGTATCGGTTGCATAAAGAAAACAAACAATTACTGGTTTAGATCAAATGATCAAATGCCAACATTCTCCCCATTTGGCATTGATGGCAACACTTAGGAAAAAGTTTTTTCAACTATGTGTGCAATACAAAAATTGACTACATGACATGTACTCCCCCTTAACATTACATACAAAATTTTTACTGACTCTTTAACTATTACTCCCCCTTTGACAACAATGCCAAATAAAGAAGTAAAATACATGAAAGATATATACATTGTACATCAAAATTTGTATTAGAGCATATATATAAATATAAGAGTGATAAAGTCTTTGCAAAGCAATTTAAAAAAAAATGTCATTGAAATAAAACTTCAACTATTTTAGATCATTATCCCATGTCTCTAACTGTATGACGGTAATCTCAACATGTGTCTTTATCTGCCCTACTAATTTCTCCATTGCATCAACTGTACTCATCTCAGGTGTAGCCAAAATAGCCTCTGACTCCTTGTACGCTTGCTATAAAATTCCCATTTTATGAATCAGTTAGGTTTGGAGCTCCTTCAATGATCTAACTTGTTTGATCTACTCATGTTCATACACCTCAAGTTTGTGATGAAGTTCTACAACTAATCTACCAAAATGAATAGCTGAGTCATTCAGTGGTCTAAATGTTTCACTCAAGATTTCAAGTTCTTTCTCAACATCTTCCCTTTTCTTCTTCAAATCAGCACAAAACAATGAGAATTTTGAAACAGTAGCCAAAATCTTTCCTCCGGTTTCCAGTCCATTCTTCAACAAGTCCTTACTAACCATAAGTGCTACCTTACCTTTATCTATCTCAAACATTAGTTGTTCTATCATATTCTTCTTGTAGTCATTTTCAACTGATGTGTATGCTACATCTTCTAAAGTCTTGAGTTGATCTCTAACATCGGTAACCAACTGTCCAAGTTTGTCAATGACTCAAAAAATTCAGTAGCAATCTCTGGTAGGAGACTAGACAAAATATCAACTATTGTCCTTATTGTTTCTGCCTCTCTAAGTTGTTCCTTCATTCTCTTCTTTTGAGCTCTGGATTGCATTACTGTTGCAATCTCTATCAATTGAGAGGAACTCAGATTGTCCATATCAATAGGCCCTTTAATACTAACCGAGTCATCATCATCATCATCAATTATTTTCTTCTCCTTTGACTCCCTTTTCTCTTCCTTTTCTTTCTTTGTTTTCTCCTTCTCTGTCTTATCTTCTTTTTTCTTCTCTTCTTTAGTGGGGTCCTTGACCGATGGTGGTTGTGTTTCCACATTTTGTTCATTCATTGGTGCTTCCTCATCAGTATTTTCCTTTTGACTATCATCAATATTTACATTTACACTTACCAATGGAATTTGAGTATCAGTAGGCTATGCATTCACCAATGACTCATCATATCTCTTTTCTTTAGTTTTCTTCTCCACTTGTTCCTCTTGCTTCTCATGTTGCTCAAACATTTGAATGTCAACATCAAATACATTTATATTATCAACATTGTCTCTGGTGCTATCATTAGGAATGATCTTCGATTCAGTATTAATAGGATCATCTTGTATATACTTGTTATCTGGTTCAAAATCTGTGATCTTAACACCTTTAGGAAGTTCTTCTACCTTGAACTTTTAAGAACTATCTTCCTCAACTTGTTCATCTTTTTCCTCTTCTTCATCCAGGATGAGACCTAAAGCCTTCTTGATCAAAGTCTCAGTCTCCTTCTGGACTGATTTGGTCTCTCCTATTAACATTCTTGTTAATCTCTTTTTGGATATGAATGATGCTATTGCATTGATCTTCATTGCTTTGATCTCCTCTTTAGTTGCTTCCGATTGCAGGTGATTAAAGATATAATCAGTGAATTCTTTCTCTTGGCTAATGATAGTCTACCACCTCACATCAATAAGATTATACAAAGAGTTGGGTACCTGCCCTAGTAATTCAATGAGGGCTCTACTAAATTTATTCATACTGAAGATGACTGCATCTTCAATTTCCTTTTGTTGATTTTAAGATAAATGCATAAACAATATGTTCAAACCTTTGTATATCCCATAATCCTTAATTATTTGGACCATTCTATTGAAAGAGTCTTCTAATGTAAATGGTTTCTTAGGTGGTTTTACCTTACCAGTTATCTTAGGCTTCTTAACAGTTGCTGTAAGTGCTCTTTTATCCTCATCTAATTTAGTAGCCTCTTCATCATTTCCTGGTTTGTGGGCTTGTTGCTTCTTCCTCTTTCTGGTTTGTACTGGCGCAATAGGTGGATAAACAATTTTTTTCTTTCTCTAGAACTAAATTTTAGATGGTTTACCTCTTTGCGATTCAGTTGGTTTCTCTGAGATTTTTTCTTCCATCTTCTGTTCTGTTGCTTTGGCTTTTGCAACTCTAGTCTTATTGGTAGGTACAATAGATGCTTCACATTTCTCTACTGCATGCTTTGCTCTAGCTGTTTCTATCTGTTCTTTTATAAATCCTTCCTACTTAGCGAATGCTTCTACCTCCTTCCTTATCTTCTTTGCAATCACTAGTCTCTGTAGCTCAGAGTGGACTTGTAGTGATTTTTCTTTGTATGTCCCAAATCTCTCTATGGTGGTATCCATTGGTTGCTCTACCAGATGATCAACATAAGCAATAAGTAGATCCTTGTCTACCTAATATCCCATAGGTAATACCCATGTGGTTCTAGGGATAACTTCTTCCATCATACAAGTATCTGTATCCACCATGAAATAGATTGTTTTCTCATACCGATTAACTATTTCTGCTGGTATACGCTCTCTAGCATGCATTTTCTTTTGAAACTCCTTGAAGTAACCCCATTAAATATTATCAAACTTTTCCCTTCAACATCCTAATCTTGTTCTTCATCTAGAGTAGTGTGGGTGTACCTTCAATCCATTGAACATCTCCACTACCAGGGAAATAGTTTTGAAAATAAAAGAATAAACCTAAAATCAATTGACCAAATTTGAATCTCAACTTCTTGTCTTTCTTCACAACTTCTAGATTCACCATCAATTTACTTCTTAGTGCCTCAACCAAATCATAATCAACATTCTCTTTTACCATTTGGTAGGTGATATGAATAACTATTGTCGATATGCTATTCATTATGCTTGAACCGTAAATCCTATACTTGATCACTATAGAGGCATATTTCATAGCTAGATCATTGATTTTGTTTACTGTCATGGCACTACCATCCCATTTTGATCCTGTCAACTTCTCCACATCATTCTTGGGTACTAATTTGAGTAGGGGTACTTCACTGGTTGAGCCAAATCTGGTTACTGCATGGATGACTTCCTTGGTTATTTTATGCAGTCGATCCAACCACATAAATTGATCATGAATCTGACTCAAAACAAATTTGACTATCTCATTATCAAAATAATTAATGAAGTTGATTGCATGATGGAACCCTTTCTCGTCGACGTTCTTAAATTGTTCTTTCAGTATTCCCTATTTATCACATAATGATTTATACTGGTCTTGAATAACTGATACACCCATGTCCTCCAGTTTGCAAAGATAAAATGATCTGACATCTTCAACATGAAAAACTCCATATGGTACAATGGAAAGGGCACCGAAAGGGTCTGTTTCCTCTGATTTTAAAGGATGATGTTTGAACTCCAGTCGTGGCCTCTCAGTCACATCAACAAGATGCAGAGTATCCAATCTAAAATATGCAAAATCTCAAAGCAAAGAACAAGATTTATTGATAAATACCTTTCTGTAAAGCGGAAAAATCGAACCCTAGTCGTTCTCCCCTCCCCAACTCCGAGGAGAGAGAAGGGAGAGTCTCTAGGGTTGATGGTTTTCACTTAGGGGAGACTTTACATTCAAAAGAGGGGTTGAAACCCACAAGATCCAATCCCATGCAATGCAAGATTGGATTCTATATGAGTTTCAAGGGTTAAGACATCAAGGATACCCTCTTTTGTAAAGAAATGTAGATAGAAAGATTGAACTAGGAATGCATGTAAAGTGGGAAATATTCTCTTATAAACAGAGATAGGGATATGGTATGAAGCTGCGGACCTGGAATTAGCAGTAAAATGTCAAGACGGTGTTGTTCTGCAAATTTGAGCGAAAGTTGACGGGACGATGGCGCCTAACGTGCACACGGTCCTCCGAAAAATTTGCGAAACGAAGGTAGATCTGTTCGTCTCTGCACAAGGATTCCAGATCTTCAATTACAGCCGCGTACCTGCAACCTACACACAGAAAAGAGAGGACGATTGGGGGGTTAGGGATGAGGGGTTTGCCTTTAGGTCAAACCCCGGTTTTGGAATTAACCAAGAAATGAGAATGCTGTAAATGTAAATGTTTGTAATGTAAACAAGTACTGATACCTTGTTGTAAGAATGTTTGTATTCTTACATGCGAAGGTGTAATGTATGTAGCATGTAATGTGTTGTATGTGATCTCCTCTTCAATGGTTGAATCCTTGTCTTGAATGCAACACTTAGCCTTGAATGGAGACTTAGAATGATCAATTGCTTGAAGGAATGCTTGAATGCTTGAATGTTTGAATGCTTGAATATCGTTTCTGCCTTTTTTTTTCACATATGTGTCCTCCTCCCTTTTTGAGAGAGGAAATGTAGTTTATATACTTGTCAATTAGGGCTGATAGACTGATTTTCCCGACCTTAGGCCAACCAGGAAATGTTATTTTCCAATTTGCAAACATAAAGACCCAAGACCCAAAAGAGACCGGGCCCAAAAATAGGGCCAGGGACTAGGGCGCTGGGCACCATGGTCCCACCTCCAGGGACAGCAGGGTGCAAGGAGGATCAGGCCAGGGTGCTGAGAAATGCAGTTTTTGGTGTCATGAACAAGTTTCGGGGTCTCCATTCAAGTTCAGTGTTGCATTGCCATCGTGAAGACCCAAATGCAGTCAAAATTGCAAGAGTCGCAATTTTAGGACACTACACTTTCCTTCTTCTGAACCTGGGTTTCACACTGCCAAAACCTTCAACACCATTCACTGATACAAAATCTTTTTCAAATCACTTCAAATCAACATTGAATTATGCAATCACAAACTTTCTTTGCTCTGTTAGCTTGCCAAATGCTCTCAAGATTGCACTGTGAGAAATGAAATTCAAAATGTTCTTTTTATTTGTTTTCTATCTAACACATTAAATGCTTTAACCGAAAAAACCCTAAAACACCTTAAAATACTCTTAAGCATATTACCGGTTACTAAAACTAAATGTTATTTACTGGTTATGATTCAAAAAGACTTATAAACATAAAAAATGCATTAGAATATGCAGATTTAACTTATAGTACTTCATCCAGGGGTTCATCTCAAGATTTGACAATAAGCTCACCCCAAGTTGTAGAAACAACTTAGTTTGCTGGTGATGGATTCTCCACACTAGGTGAAGAATTTGATTCCTCAAATAGTTTGTCATCACTCTTCTTCTTCCAGATTCTATTCATCTCAGCTCTGGTTTCTTCAAAATCAACTTTTTGCTTTCCTTTCTAGTCTACAGAATGATTGATCGGTTGGTTCTTCTGTGTTCTACAAAACTTAGCAATGTGTCCCGGTTTGTTACAATGATAACATGCCATTCTAAATGCTCTTCACAGTCCTACATTGCATCTACCTATCCTTCTTCTGTAGTTTATTACCACATGTCCATAATTGTTGCAGATTGAACAAATCACATTAATTCTTTTCTCCATCTCATAGGGACTAGACCGGTTAACATAGGGTCTTTTCCAATAGTGCTTCTCTAGTCATTAGAGTTCCTTCTACAGTCACCAAAAAATATTGGATTCATATGAGGTGTTGGAATATTATCTCCATACCTACATTCAATAGATCTATGCCCATACATGTTGCATGTACAAGAGTAACCTTCAAATTTTCTAGACACATATCTAGTATTAGGTCTATAACCACTATTAGCACCAGATCTGCTTCTACAAACATTAGCAGTATGTCTTGGTTTATGACAATTAAAACAAACAGGTTTGTAAGCTTTCTTACCAGTAGGTTTCTGAGCCTTAGGAGTTGTTTTACCTTCATGCATGTTGCTCTTGGTACATGAAGGTTCTCCTTTCTCAAATGTATTGTATCCTAACCTAGATGTATCACCATTCATCCTTTGATATTGGATCTATTCATCCAGCATGGTAGAACCCTTATTGAATTTTGCAAGCTTCTCATTAGATTCTGCAAGCTCATTAGTAATATCTTCATTCTGCTTCATAAGAGTCTCTCTAAGAGGCATTGCCATATCAAGATCTTCTTTGATTTCTTCTTTCTCTTCTTTCTCCTCATGCTAGTGTGCATATAGAGTGCCATTTTCCTAATTTATCTTAAATGTCTCATGATCTTTCTCTTTGATCTTGTCTTCAACTGCCCTCCTAGCTTCAAGTTCTTGACTCATCCGGATTGTAAGGGCTTCAAGCTCTCTTCTCAGGTTAATTTTCTCACCATTTAGTTTCTCTAATTCCTCAACCAATGCATCTATGTTTTCTCCATCAGAAGAGCTACTTTCATTGATCTCCAACAATTGTTCGGTCAGTTCTTTCCTTTTAGCTAGTGATGCCTTATACTTGCCTCTTAGGGTTTCTAGGCGTTCCTTGGTTTTTGCAAGCTCCCTAGCCATCTCTATGTAATTCATTCCTTCCCCCATATTTTCCTTAGGAGTATAGATCCCTTACAAGCAGTTAAGCCTTAAGGAAGTTTGGTCGTGATACCAATTGATGAACTTATAAGGCACTGAGAGGGGGGGGGGTGGATCAGTGCAAGTAAAAATAATACAAATCTGATTATCAATTTCACCAACTTAAAACTCAACAGGCATATATGAAATAACACCTAGTAAGCAATCACCATATAAAGTCTAATCCACATGGCATAAGAGGTTATACATGGAAAACCCAAATGGGAAAAACCATGGTGGGAGTTAGTACCCACAAAGATCCACTATATGTAGTATACAGATCTGACTCATTAAGGTCTACAACACCCGATTAGGGGCACACCCTGTTAGGAGTGTCTAAGGATGTTTAAGAGCTATACAATAAGGTCTGCGAGGACCAACCCTGGTGGGAGCTACCCACATTATTGGGATTTGCAAACACAAGTTAATGTGTCACCTGGTTAGAGGATTGAATGATCAGACCTGTTAGGATCCGACTTCACCCTATTAGGAGTGACCTTGTGAGAGGATTTTCTTGCTGCAACTGTTAGGGAGATAAAAAGTTCAAATGATCTTAGTATAACTCCATTAGTTTCTAATAAGATCTGCTTTAGAATAATACAACATCACATATACTTCATCTCTGAACTCCTCTAATCACCACACTATCAGAAAGACAAAATTCGCTAATGATTTCTTACACATTCAAGCTCATACTCATATATGCCTTCATACCTCATCACACATCTTAAAAATATCATGAGGTCGGCTAGAACCTTGGAACAATTCCCTAGGTTCAATGTACCTAGAAAATATTGCATTGCACGACTTAGTTATGTTGACCACCGACATACCAAAACAAATTTTGTGTCATTTTACTGATCTAAGTGATTTTCATCACTATCGGCTAAGTCTCTATCAGAATAACTTCTCTGTCAATCAAATCTCATTCACCTTATTGAATCACCACATGCGGTCACAGAAATAAATTCATCAACCAATATTCTTTGCTGCTATAAAACCATATCATCCCATTCTTCATAAATTTCTTGTACCGGTTGTCAGAATATTATTTTGTCTGTCTTTTACCGGTTAAAGTCCTAATTATCGGTTCTAATAAAAGTTGTCTCTGCTTACCGGTTAAGCCTTGCCAGTTGAACAATAGGACTTAGATGACTATATAAATATAGTTTCCATCAATGAAAATATACAACATAGTCTTCATACAACAATCTAATCAAACATTTACTGGTTGCATCAAGAAAACAAACAATTACCGGTTTAGATCAAATGATCAAATGCCAAACAATCATATCTTTTTCCATATTCCTCTATTGGGATGCTAATGTTATTGTTTTTTGATTAAAATTCTGCTTCATCTTTGTATAAGCATTGTAAAACATCCTTGTCTTTGGTTTCCTTGGCTAAGGTGCCTTCTTTGACAAATGATACATCAAGGATTTTAAGTGGTTTTGAGACAGGTGGTTGTTTTGAATCTATTGGCTTCCGATACAATTTTGGAGAGAGTGGTAAGTCTGGTAAAGAATATTCTCCCACACCTTTGTCTTTCAGCTGTACCTTTTTCTCAAAATTTGAGAATATCAAGGCAAAAACCTTCTCTTTGGGTGGTGTAGTAGAAGAATATTCCTCTCTGTTATGTGGAACAATGACCTCTTGGACTGGTTTATGGTTACTACAATATTGAAACAAATTTGAGTTTGTTGAAATGGTGATCTCTTTTTCATTATAGGGGAACTTGAGACACTAGTGGTAAGTTGAAGGAATAGCTTGCATGTCGTGGATCCATGGTCTATCTAGGAGTATTTTGTAAGAGAAATTCAGGTCCAACACTTGACACGATGTATCTTTTTGCACCGGTCCTACTCTAATTGGCAACAATATAATTCCTTTGGAGGAAAATTCTTCTTCATCATAAGCTTTGATTATGATCTTTTTGTGAGTATCAACTGCATCTTTAGAATAGCCTAAGGCATGGACCAGACTTAATGGGAAAATATTAAGGCCAACTCCTCCATCTATTAGGACTTGTTTAACACACATTTTTTGAATAAGAACTTCGATATTCCAAGGAGCATTATGTGGATGTTGTAAAGACATGTCGTCATCTTTAGTGAAGGATAAGAAATGAGGTGCTGTTAGGTGTCCCAACATGGTTTGGAATTGATCAACGCCCAAATCTTTGGGGATAATAGTATCTACTAAGGCTCTTTCTAATATTTCTTTAAGCGTGGGTGATATTTCCAAAATTTCTAGTATTGATATTTGTGCGGGGGTCTTCTGTAATTGGTCCACTATGTTGTATTATTTTTTAGTGGATGATGCATTGGTTGTGGGACATGGTAAAGTGATCTTAGCTTTACTTCTAGTGATAGCATGTGTAGGTTCTAGTTGTTGTTTTTCTTTGACTGCAATAACATTGACCACATTGTCATAGGTGTGGGAATAATTCACTTTCTCCTTGCCTTTGTTACTTGGTGGTGTTGAGGTTTCTCCTTTTTCATAATTTGGTAATGAAGTTTTGAATGTTGTGTGTGATTCGTTTGTTGTGTGCCCATCTACCCTTATAATCTTGTTATCTATCAAGTCTTGAATGACATGTTTTAGTCATTGAAAATAGTTTGTTTGGTGTCCTTTACTTTAATGATATCTATATTAATTATTGTCATTTCATGAAGCAGGTTTAACCTTTGGTTCAAAATCTCTTACTTCTAGTAAGGTAATTGATTTGTTTGCAATGAGTATTTTTATTGCTGATTCGAGTGGTTCACCAATAGGTGTGAATTTTCAGTGAAAGTTAGTAGAGGGTAATATTGGTTTGTTATTACCCTGATTGGTTTATGAGGTATGACTTGATGGGTTGAATATGGGTTGCTTTGGTTTCACGTTGTTAGCATCCACTATTCCATTATTGGCAATGTTTCTATTCCTGTTCCAAAACTTGAATTTGTCTATGTTATTATTGTTGGAGGAGTTATTCCCTTCTTTCTGAAGTTTCAATACTCCTTTCTTGACCAACGCTTCGTCAATTTTGATCCCATTTTCAACCATCTTCTCAAAACTTGGGGGACATTGTAGTTTAAGTGCATACCTCATTTCATCACTTAGGTTTTCAATGAAAATGTCCATCTTTTCGTTATTGGGTACCGGATGAGGATATCTTGGAAATAATCTTCTCCATCTTTGTAAAAATGTCATGAATGGTTCTTCGTTCTTTTGTTTCATGTTAAAAAGGTCTAGCATGGTGATCTCATGTTGAATGAAATACAAATATTGGGATACAAAATTACTCACCAATTCTTCAAAAGTTCTGATGCCAGGTGGGAGTTTAGAGAGCCATTCCATTACTTGTCCACTTAAATTATTAGGGAGTAGTCTCATTAGATAAGTGTCTTCATGTGAAAACTCCATACTCATTGTGCAAAATTCCTTGACATGGTCTTGCGGATCAGCTCTACCATTATATTTGTCATACTTAGGGATTTTGCAATTTGGAGGGAATTAGATTTATGTCAAACGGAAAAGGCAGATGTCTTGCAACGAGTATGTCTTTGTAGTTCCCCTTTGAATGTCTTGGAGTTGTGTCTGAAGTGCTTGAATTTTTTGAGTAAGAGCCAACAAGGGATTATCAGTGTTATTACTTGCTTTGTTGTCTCGGTTGTTTTGATTTCTTCCGTTATGAGTCTCACTAGTATTGTTTCAGGTTTCACCAGTTCTTTCACTTTGTCTCAATCTTATGATATCAAAATCATGAGGTAACTTGGCACCTTAACATGCTAACATGAGCAAATATTTCCCTTTGTCCATTTCAAGCACCTTTTCCATGAATTTACTGAACTTTGGATCTTGTTGGGCTTCTTTGATGGTTTATTCCGTTATTTCTTCTTCATCATCATTTTGGCTACAAGATCCATATTGATGAAAGAAAGGTTTTTCTTCCACCATCATTGATTTTTGTTTTCATTTCTGTTGTTTTAATTTCTTCTTCTGATTTCTAGTCAAAACTGGCATACAAGTGACTAGAAATGTTTAAACTTTGATCTTTGTTTGAAGTGCAAATTTGATATGATTCAACTAAGTCAAATAGGAGAGGTCCTATTGAGAAGACTAAGTTAATATGATTTTAAAGCCTTCATTTCTTGATTGATGATGATGAATCCTAATGATGAAACTTTTTCTCAGAAATTAGATATTAGAGATTTCAAATTGTGCACTTAAAATGTTTTGATCTATGCTTTTTAAATGAACTCACTTGTGAAACCTGTTTTTGCTAGTTTCAAATTGACCTGACAGTGATGAAGAGTGAATCTACTATGAAATGGGTATCCAATATTGTGATTAAATTTTTGGAAAAAGCCTAAATCTTCTCTCTGTCTAGGGTCCAAAATTACCATAGTGCTAAATTAGAGACCCATAATGCTAGATTGTTTACCCAACACGCTATTCTGGACTCCTAGAATGCTAGGCTACCCCCAATGAATGCTAATATTAGCTAGTGAAACACTAAACTAGGTTTTTGATGTTATATCTTAGTGATGTTCATATGTTGGATTGATGTGCTAACTTGGCTTACTGAAGTGATAATCTGTTCTTTCAAAACGTTAGTCTGTTTTCATAGAATGCTAGAGTATGATTTTTGTGCACTAAAGTTTGTTATAAAAACACTACAATGTGAGACAAGAACACTATTCTTAGATAGAAAAACGCTATTATGGTCTATGTATGTGCTAATGTTTGGAACCAAAACACTACTCTGTGATAGTGAAACGTTGTTATGTGCCCTAGAAACATTATTCTACTTTGCGAAGTCTGATTCTAACAGTTTGACAATTTTAATGTTTAGTTTTGGTCATTCTGGGTTTGTTTCAATGGATGATATGTCTGATTAATGATCTGAAAACATAGAAGATGAAATTTCAAATAGTTGTTCTTGTCTTGTCCTAGGATCTAAACATCAAGTGTGTGTTCAAGGCTTCAAATCAAAGCCCAAAATTTCCACAGGTTTTGCAAAAATAAAAATACTTTCAAATAGATCTATCCTAATGATTCAGATACAATGAGATAACTCAGCCCATAGCCTGGAATCACCATAGTGCAAGTGTAAATACCCTAAGAGGGATGTCCACTTTTGTTGTTGTCAAGAGGTGACAGAAAGGGGCCTCCAGGATTGGAAGGATAACCCCATCACTCTCTCCTCGAAAGGCTACAAGTAGCCTATACAAAGTTGAGGATTCCTGCCTCTCCTCTAAGGAGCCAAATGGTGAGTATCTTGGGGGGAAAACCTACTATCCCCTTGCACTGAAATTATTGCACCAAGGATAAAAGGGGTGGAATATAACTAACAAGAAACTAGTACATGCATCCATTTAGCGCTTCGGGGTATAAACTCAATTAAGAGGTTTCCTAGCCTTGAAAACCAAGAGTTTATATATCATAAGGTACAAAGAAGAGATATTCCCAAGCATTGTCATTGATTTTGATTTTCATCAAAATCACTTTCATTTTATAGTGAGCTAGATGAACTTGGCATTAGCCATTCCCACTTGGATCGTTCCCCTCTCACCTGACCTTATGGGCTACTCGAGAGGGTAGACCTGCTAAAGCTATTGCACTATTTGAAAAGAAAATTCGACAAGTCTAGTTTTTTGATCACCTAATGAAGGGGAGAGAATACTCACCTACCATCTTAGGCATGTAAAACATGATATTGATTGAATCCCCTATTTAAGCTATGTGCCTAAATGGATGGAAGATTAAGCTTGATGAATGAAGATTAACTAGATGAATTCAAGCAATCATGGTTAAACTAAGTATGCAAAAACCTAAACTAAGTGCAATAATCTCAAAGCACAATATTTTTAATGTCTCTAGAGAAAAAACTACACAATAACAATAAATCTCCAGGGTGTTTTGAATGAGAGATGAAGGCTGAATTTATAGAGACTCAAAAGAGAGACCAACAATCAAGATCGATTAACAATGAGCGGTTGAGATTCCTCAAGAAAAAGCACAATTCAGGTTAATTGAAATAATTGAGAGATCAGATTAAGTTAATCTCGAGATAGATTCCAATTATAGCTTGATTGAATGCATTCAGATTATAAGTATAAATCTGCATTGGAGATAAAATTTAGTTGATTCCATACACTTGAGATTAAAAAAAGGTGATTCCATGCACTTTTCTTTAATTTGCTCAAGATTTTTATTTAGAAAAAGCCTTTTCAATGTAACTGAACCTCTTTCCTCAAGAAAAGCTTTAAGTTCTATTTTTAGAGAAGATTAATTCAATTTAATTATTTTTTTGAAATTTCAAGTTATCTCAATTTTAGAAAAAGAAACATCTTAAGTTTGATTTCTTATCTCAATTTAATTCTTTTCTTTTCTTTTCAATTTAACTCTTTCTTTTGCAGATTAATTCCTCTTTTTGTAAATTAATTCCTTTTTTTCTTTAAATTAATTCTTTTTTTTGTGATTTAAATGGCAAATTGATTTATTAATTAAATATGCTAGGATATTTAATTAAATAAATAGGATAGTTGATCAAAAAATATTTACTTGGAATGATTAATTAATTAATTAATTAATTAAATATTTAAATAATATTGAGTGATTTATTTGCCATGTAATATTAATGATTGAAGAATTAATTAATTAGGTACTCAAAGTTGATTTAATTGGCTTTTGGTTAGGACCTTGGTGATGTTGTCGAGATTAGGGGCCCATGGTTTAGGTGACCATTTTTAGGGTATTACATTTTCCCGTCTTTGAATTAATGTGCGAGTAGCGCATTGGTTCAAAGAATAGTTGGTGTCAAATAGATATCATTTTGAACTTCATGGATCACAAACTGATGAAGAGCGAGATGTTCAACTTGATTTTAAGTGATGAAACTGAATAGATTAAATTAAAGAGATACCGATCCTGAACTTGATTGACCTAGGACCGACAAAGAGAAAGATACCGTTCTTGAACTTGATTGATCAAGAAACAAGAAGCGATCTAGAACTTGATTGAACTATTTTGAATGAGAGACACAACTGATTTCAAACTTGATTGAACAAGAATCAACTGAGCAAAGTGATAAAACCGATTCCGAACTTGATTGAACAAGAACTGATTAGCAAGAGAAAACATCCAACTTGATTTGATGTGATAAAACTGAACATCGATTTGAAGATTGATTTAGACAAGGACAAAGATTGATATGCCCCTAGAGATTTCTCTATTTGACATCAAATAATCTCAACTTAATACGATGTGATTTAGTTAAGATGCCCCTAGTAACAAGGTTTAGTTGATTTTCTTTGTTTGAAAATATTTTTGCTCGACTTTAGATGAAGATTTGAATTTTTTTTTTACTTTTGAAATAATGATAATCATTGAAAAGATGTAACGAGGATGCCCCCTCGGGAGAGAAATTGAAAGATAGCCAGGGTACAACGATTTTAGGCAATTTTGAAAAGATAAAAAAATTTAGCGATGATAATTGTGAGCATGAAGATTGATGTTGAAGAATTAATTTTGAGATTAGAGATGATTTGAGTGCCAAACGATTCAAAAATTGACTTGAGGATGAAAGTGCTAAGTGGTCAACATTGTGAAATTTTGACTAGAAATATGACATCAAATTTTGATTTTGATCCCAAAAATGAACTCAGGACAGTCGATTTAGTTTAGGGTACAAGTTTTACGTCCATCGGAGCAAGTTTAAAAATTAGGGTTTGGGCTATATAAGGGGTTCAATGTGTCATTCTCAATTCATTTTTACCTCTCAAAGTTAAAAAATTTGAAAAACCTCCTGCGAAGAAAAATGGCAATTTCGATTCAAGAGCATCGATTCGAGCACCAGAGATGACATAATCAACTACAAAACTACGCCCCAACAGTAAGTAATCGATCTTTAGCCTTTGCATTTCTCATTTTTTGATTTTTTGTTGAATTTTTGCATTTTGAAATTTGTTTGAAGTTGTGTGTGTTGTTTTATCGTGCGGTGTACACCTATTTCTCATACGAGTTTCTGGAATTTTTTATTTTATCATTTGGGCATGTTGTGTTTTTCATCTGGTGTTCACTCATCTTTCATAAGCGTATGTGTTTAAGAGACCATTTAGTCGTGCAACATGTATTAAAATGTCGTTTGGGTCTGTTTAATTGTTCAACCTGTAATGTTTACTCGTATGAGTTGCTGCTTGTCTGTGGAAACTCGTATGGAAAACAAGTAGTTTTTAAGGTGTAAACAACATTTTTTTATTTTGAATGTTGTATATTTGGATTCTTTAGCATGTTTATCACATTCTTAGCGCAAATTTGATCTCATATTGATGATTTGTGTGTTCGATTTTGTAGATTAGGTTGCCAGATATTCAATTTTGGTGTACCTTTCCGCTGATGATGAGGCTAGTGCATGATTTATCAAACGCAGAGAGAGGTCATATTGGTTTGTGTGGATTCAAATACCTATTGCAGATGCTTGATATCCATGTGACTCATGGTATGTTGACCGCTTTAGTTGAGCATTTTCATTTTGAGCACAACACCTTTAATTTACCGGTTGGAGAGATGACCATCATGCCGGATGATATATACAAAATATTGAGGATTTCGTTTGCTGGAGATAAGGTGGATTATGAGTCTACTCCACGATCGGGTATTTTGGCTCTTAAATAGATATTCCATGATGAGACTATCCTTGATCGTGTTATCACTTGCGACAATTTGATGAGCAAATATGGTGCACAGTACCCTTTGGCTTACATTTTGGTTGGTATGATTGGTTGTTTTGTGATGCCTAATAAAGGACAACAAGGATTTCTAATTGGTTGGGGCAAAATGCTTGAGAGGTTGTTGACTCATCCAGTAAGATTAGGGTGGGGATCATTCTTACTCGCTCATATGTACCATGAGATGCATGAGGTTGTCTATCAGGAGGGGAAGAGCATGGCAGAAAGTGTGTTAGTTTTACATATATGTGCATGGAAGCATATCCTGATATGCAGACCTATTGTAGATGATTCGCGGGAGGTGCACTAGCCTATTGTATGTTGTTACTTAGGTTATGTTACACAACCCCACTTGGGCAAGACTGATTATTAGAGGAGGCAGTTGTATGATTTGATCGTTGTAGTATGGAGACTGTATAGGGGTCTAGAGCTATGAGATGATTGGAGAGCATAGAGGAAGGATATATTTATGACTCGACCTCTCATTGGCAGATTGGTGTCTATTATTGAGTGATTTGTAGTATCTAGGGTGATGAGATAGTATGGGAGACCACAAAGTATATCCCAGGAGTTCACAGTGTATGCTAGATATGGGGAGGAGGAGAGATGAGAATGGGCACCGAGACTATCATATGCACTGAGCATGCAGGAGTTAGCAGGTTTACAACTGCAGAGATGTGATTATCTAGAGGATGTGGCAGACGTGGGAGTATTGCCCCAATATAGAGATTGGTTTCAGAGACATCATTTTCCTCAGTTTATAGATCTGAGAGAGCATTCGCCTTTTATAGAGGAGGTTGAGGCAGATGCACCAACACAGGCACAGGTACCAGGTCAAGTACAGGGATGAGTGAAAGTATAGGGACAAAGAGAGGATGTACCTAGATGGAAAGGACGTGATCCTGGTTCTAGTAGCAATAGGAGGTCGACAGCGACAGAGAGAGGAGGGTGGATCCTTAGGAGCTATTATGGTTGAGACTGGTGGTTCTAGGGCAACAAAGGTTGGAGTTGAAGAGGAGAGAGTGGTTCCTAGGTAGGTTAGGTAGTGGAGAGATGAGCAAGGAGGTAGAGAGGGGGATGTTGGGAGAGAGCAGGAAGTACCAAATGTAGTACGGTCTTTGAGGATGAGGGTGATAGGTTTGTTGTCACAGTTGACAGTGGGGTAGACACAACTGGTGGAACAAGACCAAAAAATCATTGAGATCAGAGCTGATCCTGATCGATAGCTTTTAGAGGTGAGAGAAAAGTGAGATCGACATCTTGCAGAGATGAGAGTAGAGCAAGAGGTTTTGTATCAGACAAGACATGCAACTTATTACATTGCAACTTATAGTGTAGCAGTCCCAGTAACACAACAGGTTGTTTTCAGTATTCTTAGTATATGGCTTGATCTTAGGGAGCTAGGGAACCTAGATAGGACATCAGTCAATAGGCACCACCTCCTCAACCTATCGATGAGGGAGAGGTAGAGAGCTAGATTTTTTATATCTCCTAGATTTTGTTATATACCCCATTTTGTAGACAATAAGATTCTTGTTCCAATGAGACATTGTATTTGACAGTTGATATCATTTGTACTCTTAGACACTAAGATTATGACAAGATATTCGAGCTCTTGATTTGATTTCATTGTACTTGTGTTGATTGATTATGAGATGTCTTTCTATATTCTTTATTCTATATCTATGCATATCTTTTCATTATGGATGTATGTAATGGCGATGAATATGGATGTTTATTTTTAATTTTTGGTTTCTTTTTCATATGCAAATAAATGATGAAAATGAGTAACGAGTAATGCAAATGTTGATTTTTACGCAATAATATGAATGCAAATAAATATATAATGAAATGTATAGATCTATATAAGATGCTCATGTATGTAGCTAACATCTCAATACACAAGTACTCGATTAGAGAAACGATGATGAAAAAGAGACCACTTAGAGGAGAAATGATGATTGCTTCAGACTCTCATTCAAAAGATAAAGAGATCAGTGTTATCATGCCTAAATCATGTGAAATGCATAAAATTTTAGAATGAATGCAACTTAAACTTAGTCATTGGATTTGGTATGCTTAATTTTCATCACTGAACACTTTAGAAACACAACAGGCAAAATATAGTTCCTTTCTTTTCATATGCAATATTAATTATCTTGTCTACAATGACCCTTTTATCATTCATATCCTGGGATAGATTACACATGCATCCAGATCGCATATTAAAGAAATTTCCTCAAAGTAGACAAAGAAATGACTCCAACCTCCTTGTAACATACAAATAAGTGGAGTCGAGGTATGTGTAGTGATTCCACCTTGATGTGAAGGAACTTATCACAAACACCCAACTGATTAGATGTTTCTAGATCATCAAGATCATTCCTACAAGCAAAAACAAAGAAAACTATTATGCCCCCAATCCTTGCTCCTCTTAGTCAAGATAGACTTCCTCGAGTAACTCATAGGGAATAATCATCAAAAACCAATGTAAAAGATAACACAACAAAAAAATTCAATCATATCTCAAACAATTTAGTGATTGTTTTCAGTAGTCTTGTTTTGCTTGTTTACTCAGTGATAAAACTCTGTATTGGATAGGAGACAAGTGACTGACTTAGAGTGGATGACCTGGTACTACCAACAAAAAGATGACTTGGTTAAACTTCTTAGGACATGTAAATTGATCTGTCGATTACCCGAAGACTAGGACATTAATCGGTTTCAAGCTATGAGGGTTCCAAAACAACCAGGATGTCACAAAAGAGACTAAAAGATATGTACAAGCGAAAGAAAAGATGTAGGAAAGCGAGAATAAAAATAGGAAATTCCAAATTTGCATTGATAGATTGAGTGCTTGAGTACAAGAGGCACCTATTTACCAAGTTTTCACCTTCTTGGAAAAGATCCTTCCATTTTTTTTTTACTACCAAGGTGCTTGTTTACCAGGTTTTCACCAAGGCATTTGATTTTTTTTTCTTTTTTCTTTTTTCTTTTTTTTGATATATATATATATTTTCTAAAACTTTTTCTTATTTTTTAGGATTTTTTCAGGACTTTTTCCACTGTATAGGTTGTTGGAGCAGAGAATACTAAGTGAAGGATTTCTTCAAGTGGACGGTGTTGATCGGTTCATGGAGCTGTTCTCCTTCCAATGTTGAGAGTTGATAAGCACTAGAGCCAAAGACTACAGTAACAATATAGGGACCCAAATAGTTGGGTTCAAACTTCCCTTTGTTGTCTCAAAACTGTTTATTTTTAGGATTCTCTCTCAAGACAAGGTCACCAACTTGAAATTCTCTTTGTCAAACTTTCTTGTTATAACCTCTAGACATTCTCTTTTGGTACGCTCTCAGATGATCAAATGCCACTTGTCGACATTCATCCAGCAACTCGAGATCTTGCAATCTAGATATTCAGTAGTCTCCATCAGTAACAAGACCTTGCAAAGAAACTCTCAAAGAAGGTATTTCCACCTCAATAGGCAAGACTGCTTTGGACCCATACACCAAAGAAAAAGATGTAGCCCCAGTAGGTGTTCTGATACTTGTTCTATAAGCCCATAGTGTAGAATTGAGTTGCAGATGCCAATCCTTTCTAGATTTGTTTATTGTTCTATGTAAGATAGTCAACAATTTTTTGTTAGATTCTTCAGCTTGTCCATTACCTTGAGGGTAGTATATGAATGACCAGTACTATTTGATTTTGAAATTTTCATAGAGCTCATCTAGATCTTTGTTTTTAAACTACCCTCCATTGTCAGTCACAATTGAAGAAGGTATCCCATACCTACAGATGATATAGTTAAGGATGAACAAAGCTACTTGTTTTGCAGTTGCTTTTATTAGTGGAACCACTTCAACCCACTTAGTGAAGTACTCAGTGGCAGTTATGATAAACTCGTGTCCATTAGATGATGCAGGATAGATTTGGCCAATGAGGTCAAACGCCCATTGTTGAAAAGGCCAATGTGTGATGAAAGGTATTAAATCCCTTGCTGGAGCATGTAAGACTGTTTGAATGAGATCCACAAATACCTTCATAGACTTTAAATAATGCGCGTTGGGACTCTTCAGTTTCTAGACACCTAAGAAAAGTACTATCCAAACCTCACCTATATAGATCATTAGCAATGATGACATATCATGAAGTGTTTTGAAATAGGTTTATTTTCTCATTATGGGTAATATTAGCAGGGATAATTTGGTCACGCAAGTAAGAGTAAATGTGACTATAGCAAGATGAATCATGTCCAATGATAGAACAGACCATCTGGGACTCAGGGGAATCATAAGCTGGATAATGTAACTCTTCCACCATTAATTCATAGAGGAACTCAGATTCTTGTAGTTGTGGTATGTTAGGTCTTGGGGACAACTAAGAGGGGGGGGTGAATCAGTTGTCAAATAAATTCAAACCAAAACAACTTAACCAACTTTAATGCTTAATACCGATAAACCAATCTTTTATGCCCGTAGACAGTTTTATTAGTTAATTACAGTACTGATAAAGATTAATGCATGAAATAGAAACACAAAAACATCCACAACACATAACACCAATATTTGTACGTGGAAACCTTGTAAGGGGAAAAACCACGGTGGGAAACCTTACCCACAATCAGATGATACTACTGTAGATAGTATGTGTATACAAATGGGGTTTGCACATGCAGAAAGGCCAAGCGCCTAGAGCTCACTGCTCAAACACAAATAGGAGTCACACTGACTTCAATTGGATGGTTAAATCCAATAAGGATATACTGCTCAAATTAGCATCTTTCTATGTTGGATTCAGTACCGGTGTAGTTCTGACTGTCTTCACAAAAACCCTCCTTCAACCGTAAAATGATGTCTGTGTGTATAGCTCTTCTTATTCTCGCATATATCTTCACACCATTCCTTTTTGCCTTTCACTCTTGATCTTACAAATAAGATCTTACATTTATATCATATCCTAAGACCAATTTTAGTAGGTCAGCTCTAAAGGATATTACAATAAAATCAATTTACAAATAAAACAATATCCGATGCAATAATCGATTCAACATGTCGGCTTGATGCATTTACAACAATAATAAAACATCTCCATAGCATGTCGTGCTGATCTGGAATAGATAAGCCTGTCGGTGAATGATTTGGACCTATTTGCCAGCAACAACAAATATGCATATATGAATATGCCAATGAACAAATCTCCAAGACAGACAAAGTGTCCAAACGATGTCTTCGACATAACCAGGTGTTTTCCATGCCATTCCATGTGCCAGTGAACATTATATCCTGCCGGTGTACCAGATACCAGTGACTGTGCATAAGTCATTTGCTTGCCGATGAACATTGCCAATTCTTCAAAGTGCTAGAGTTGATAAGTGATAGTTGGTGTTGACATCAATGACAAAAACATACCAAAATACCAACAATTTCCTCCTTTGGCATTGATGGCAACACAAGATGGAAAAACCATCAAAGTGCCAAAACAGAAATGCCAAATACCAAAAACCAACAATCTCCCAAAAAGAGATCATAACCAGAAATCAAAATACAGATACAAAGAGTAATCAGTTTTTCTCAAAATAACAATCTCTCCCCAAATGAATAATCTCTCCCCAAGAGATAAAGTGTTTTTCCATAGATATCTCTCCCCCTTTGACATCAAATGCCAAAGCCAATACAAAACTAGATGTAAATACAAAATACCAACCAATTCATTATACCAACTACTCCCCCTAAGAAGTAGCTTCCTCATCAAATCCGGAGTAAAAGATTTCTCTGTTAATTCTGCCAGTTGATGACAAACATCAACTGTCTAAGACTCTACCGATGAGGGTATGACCCCAAGCTGATCTCTGAGATATTCAAAAGTCTCCTTAGGTGGAGGTTTAGTGAAAATATCTGCAATCTGCTCTTTAGTATTCATATAAACCAGTTTTATTTCTTTTGCTTCAACATTCTCCCTTATAAAATTCAGTTTGATAGAAACATGTTTAGCTTTAGAATGTAATACCGGATTCTTAGATATATCAATTGCTGCAGTGTTTTCACAATAGATAGTTATGGGTTCCTTGCATTTTACCTTTATGTCCTTCAACATTTGCTTAAGCCATAATACTTGTGTACAGTTAATTGCTGCTGAAAAAAAACTGATTCAACTGTTGATAAAGATGTACAACTTTGTTTCTTACTCAACCAAGAAATTAATCTGCTGCCAAGAAAAAATGCTCCTCCGGTGGTGCTTTTTCTATCATCCACATCTCCTGCCCAATTTGCATCTGTATATGCACATAATTCAAAGTTTTCATCTCTAAGATACCATAAGCCAATATTTGTAGTGCCTTGTAAGTACCAAAAAATCCTTTTTACTGCTGATTCATGATTTTCTCTAGGATTACTCTGAAATATTGAAACATTAATACATACTGCATTCATAATATCAAGTCTTGTTTGTGTTAAATATAGTAGGCCTCCTATCATAGATTTGTACCTAGTCGGATTAATAGGTGTAGATTCATCCCTTAGTGATAATTTGTCATTTGTAGTCATAGGTGTGCTTACCGGTTTAGAGTTTTCCATCTCAAATTTCTTTAGTAACTCCTTCAGGTACTTGGATTGACTCAAGAATATACCTTTACCAGTCTGTGAAATTTGCAATCCTAAAAAGAATTTTATCTCTCCAATCATAGACATTTCAAATTTTTGCTGCATTTCAATAGAAAAGTCTTTACATAATCCATCTTCTCCTCCAAAGATTATATCATCAACAAAAAATTCTATAACCAAGATGTCATCATTAGTCACTTTTTAGTATAAGTTGTTGTTAGCATTACCTTTAGAAAAACCAATCTTCAAAAGATACTTATCCAATCTTGCATACCAAGCTCTTGGAGCTTGTTTCAACCCATACAAAGCTTTCCTTAACCTGCAAACCATATCTTTGTTATCTATCAAAGAAAATCCATCAGGTTGTTCAATGTTAACTTCTTCTTCAAGATCTCCATTCAGAAATGCACATTTAATATCCATTTGATATACTTTGTAGTTCTTGTGTGTTGAAAAAGCCAAGAATAATCTGACTACCTCAATTCTAGCTACCGATGCAAAGGTTTCATTATAATCAATTCCTTCTTTCTGAGAATATCCCTTACACACTAGTCTTGCTTTATTCCTGATTACCTTACCATCTTCATTAAGTTTGTTTCTGAATACCCATTTTGTTCCAATCACATTTTTGTCTTTAGGCCAGGGAACTAATGTCCATGTGTTATTTTTCTCAATTTGTTCTAGTTCCTCTTCCATATCTTTAATCCAGTGTTTATCTTCACATGCCTCATTAATTGATGATGGTTCAATTTGAGAAATAAGATATACCTCTTCATTTTCTAGTCTTCCTCTTGTCATAACTCCTTTATACTTGTTTCCAATTATCTAATCTTCAGAGTGATTTAGTCTTACATACTGAGGTGTCTTTGTTTGCTGTTGTTCCTCAGTTACAGTGGAATTTTTCAGATGATACCAGTGTAACTGGATCTTTATTTTGTACCAGTGGGTTTAATGTAGATTCATTTGTTAGAATCTCTGTTGCCAGTTCAGAATCTATATACCTTGAAGTTCCTCTGAATTGTTCATCAATCTTCACATTTGTACTCTCAACAATTTTTTGTAATCTTTTGTTAAACATCTATATGCCTTGCTATTAGATGAATAACCAAGAAATATTCCTTCATCACTTCTAGGATCAAATTTGCCAATATACTCATCTCTTCTAATATAGCATTTACTTCCAAATATTCTGAAATATTTAAGAGTAGGAGTAATACCAAACCATAGTTCATGAGGGGTCTTACCGGTTTCTCCTTTGATGTGAACTTTGTTGAATGTGTAGATTGATGTGCTTACTGCCTCTCTCCAATATACATGTGGTAGATTTTCTTCAGATAACATAGTCCTAGCTGCATCCAAGATAGTATTGTTTTTCCTTTCAACAACTCCATTCTATTGTGGTGTCCGGGGTGCTGATAACTATCTTCTAATTCCATTCACTTCACAGAATGCATTAAATTCCTTAGATGTAAATTCTCCTCCTTGATCTAATCTCAGACATTTGATTTTCTTACCGGTTTCATTCTCTACCATTGCTTTGAATAGTTTGAACTTCCCAAGTGCTTCTGATTTTTCTCTGAGAAAAGTAACCCAACACATTCTAGAGTAGTCATCAATGATTAGCATGAAACATCTATCACCTTGTAAACTTTTAGTTCTAGCTGGACCACATAAATCAGTATGAATTAGGTCAAGAGTATTATTGGATTTTTTTGGAATACTTTTAAAATTTTCTCTAACTTGTTTTTTTAAATTGACATTCCTTACATACCAAATTGTGAGGTTTGACAATCTTAGGTAAATCTCTAACTGCCTTAGTAGTACTGATTTTTACCATGCAATCAAAATTTACATGACAGAGTCTCTTATGCCATAGCCAACTTTCATCAATATGTGCAATCAATCATGTCTTTTCACTGTTATTCAAATGAAAGATATTACTTCTAGTTTGATTACCGGTTGCAATTTCCAAACCAATTCAGTTCATAATTTTGCATTTTCCATTCTTGAATTGTAACTAAAATCCTTTCTCAACTAATTGACCAACACTCAAAATATTATGCTTTAAACCTTCCACATTGTAGACACCTAAAAATGGTCAACGCTTGCGGAGTCGTACTTTAACATTTGTGCATTGCCTTATTTTAGGGTTTTTACGTCGCATTAACATTTCTCCTATGATTCACACTTGGTCTTTATCGTTTGCGAGCATCGAGTCCTTCTTCTGCATTCCTCATTTTTCTCGCTTTCGAATTTGGTCTTGTCGATAATAGTCTTCAGTCATGATTTTGGTCAATCTTATCCTGTCGCATCAATGTGCGTGTTCATTTGTCATCATTTTGGACATCGTCAATCCTAATTAGGGTTTTTGCGATCGATTTGTCATCGATCGTTGTCATTTTCAATCTTGTCATTTTGCGATCGATTTGACATTGATCGTCATCCTTCTCAATCATGTCAATTTGGATCAATTAGTCATTGTTCTGCGTCAATTGGCGCATTTATCAATCAAATCATTTATCAATTCAAAATCATGATTGAATCGACATCAAATCAATCTTACATCAAGACCTAATTGTCGTCTTTGCATTTCTAATTCATCTTCTAAGGTTTTATGATTTATTCATTTAATCTTGATTGTCATTCTCCCCTTTAGGTTAAATAATTTATTTATTTATCCTAAGTCTTCTTGTCACAATTAAATGTTTATTTAATTGGCTAATTAATTTCCTCCTATTTTTGTGAATTAATTAATGAATGGGAAATTATTAATTAATTTACCTAATTTTCATCAATTTTCTAATTTCCAAGTCATTATTTTCCAACTTAATTTTCTAATTTCTCCTAAACTCCTAAATGTCTATTTCTATTTCAAAATCTTGTCATAAATCCTTGCATAGCAATTTGTCATAAATTGTCATAAATTGTCATAAATCCTTGCATAGCAATTTATCATACACATGTCATAATTTTGCTATTCTTGATTTGAATTTCCATTCAAATCACTTTCATGCTAATCTTGTCTTTTCTCCAATTTATCTATAAATTGGATGAGTTTCTTCAATCAAAATCCCCAATTGATCGCATTTTTGAATCCCCTAATCACATTATCGAGCTAATCACTTTTTCTAATCACTTTGTCGAATCAATCACGCTTCGCGTATTCTTGCGCTACAATCTTGTCTACTTGCTTTCATCTCATGTGTATGCACTTGTAGGTGAGATCCACAACAAAGTTATTTGAAGAAGAAAGAAGGACAATGGAGCTGCATGAAGGAGATATTCAGATCTGCATTTGGTTTGCTTAGTTTTTAATCTTGAATGTTTTGCTTTCATGTCTCTATTGAGTGTGTTTAGGATTGATCATTGCATTTGAGCTTTCGTGATTGAGCTAGGCTAATAATTTACATTGCTTTGATGATTTCTGATTTCCTAGCTACATTAATTGGTGAACCCGACGTGAACTAACCCCCTAACCATGCTTTTGAGTGCTTTTGAGATGATTTCCAGGTTAAAAACCTAAGAAACAGGGTAATGTAGGGTTTTCTGGGAACTTCTGCGCCTATGTGAGACAATCTGCGCCTGTGTCAAGCATTATGTGCCTGTGTCAAGTATTTTGTGCCTGTTTCAAGCATTTTGCACCTGTGTGAGACAATCTGTGCCTGTGTCAAGCATTTTGCGCCTGTGCCAATGCATTTTGTGCTTGTGTAATAATAAAAAAAAAAGGCTTGTGTAAGGTATCCTGTGCTTGTGTAATCAATCCTGCGCCTGTGTAATCCTATGCCTGTGTAAGCAATCCTGCACCTGTGTAAGGCATTCTACGCCTATGTAGGGCCAGAAACAGAGGTAAAAGACAGTGTTTTTCACTTGCAAATTGTTTTCTTTTGCATTCTATTTCTGCTTTTTTTGGTTTTTTGGTACTGATTCTCTGTGTAGCACCTTGGCATACGCATGGAAAAGACCACAAATGAAACTACTAACACGTTTTATGTAGGTTCGATAGTCAAAGACTAAAACATATCAAACTTTTGACTTGGGTTTTGCAGGTTGCCTTGGACTACAACTAAACTTTGTGTTTGTAATTAATATTTAGGCACCTAGTATGATTTCTAAATAGGATGGAATGAATGTATGTTTGCTTTGATTGTTGAGTTTGACATTGGAGTAGGAGAGTATTCTCTCATCCTTCTTAGGGTGATCAGAAATCTAGATCTTCGATACCATGCTCATGTTTTTGATTGTGTGTCACCTTTAGAGGGCCTGCCTTCTTGACCATTTTCTTTTGCAAGCAAGTGACAATCATGAGAAGGGAACGACCCAAAGTGAGTATGGCTAGAATACCTTGGCATTCTAACTCACTATAAACAAATACCTGATGGGCAAAAGCTTTGAAGGAAGGGTTACATGGGAATTGCATTTACTTGGAAAGTGATGACCCTTGGACTCTTTCTCATATCAGCATCTAAGTAGGGCCTCATGGTCTAAATCGTGCTTGCGCGACTACATTTGTTTGGTATCTTGGTGGGCTTAATGTCTCAATCATGCTTGCGTGACACCAGGGAGTAGCGCTTAACAGAAATCCTGACTAAACACCTTGTATTTAGAGGCCAAAAATCCTTCTAGTTGCTTGAGAAGGACAAGTTTGAATACTTGGAAGAGATACTAAGTTCACCATGGGGAGATTTCCATGGGGACTGATGCTTGGCTGCCCTGAGAAGTGAGTGCCGTGGAGGGGAGCCCGTGGGGTCAAGCATCTATGTATTCTCCTTGAATCCCATAACAAGTCTACCTCTCAAGTACCTAATGTCCTTGCCTACCATAAGAAATGTGTGAACGAGCATGATTGTCTTGAGTCTAAGTTGAAATATCTTGTCTTCTTTGTTTGTCAAAAGTTGAATTGTATCTCATTTCAAAAACAAGACAAATTGATTCAAAACAAGGTTAAACACAAGAACATTTCATCCAACAAAGTTCAAAACACCTTCAAACATGGTTGTCAAACATTGTTCAAAATCTTGTCTCAACATTCATGTCACTTAGATTTAGGTTCATCCTAGGTTTGCATTTTGCAAAGTCCATTATCAAGTACCAAGGTTAAGTTTCACCTAGGTCATATTCCTTTGCATATCAATAAGGGTCATCCATTTGCATGGGTCCTCTTACATTAGAGTAATACCATTGTCATACATTTGCATTTGCATATCCTAGGTCTCTTCATTAAGCTTAGGTCATTATCATATCATATTAAGGTCATTTGCATAGTAATTGTCCCTTTGCATATAGTGTCAAAACTAGGTTTTGTCATACTTGAGTAATCCAAATCTTTGATAAACCCTAAGTCATTGTTAGGAAGTCTAGACCTTATCAAACCTTTTCTCCTTTTGTCATTTTTGTCATTTGGTCAAACCTAGCTTAGTATCCAAGCATATAGTTGAGACATTGTCATTTTGTCCTTTTGTCACATGGTCCTTTTGTCCTTTGAGGTCTAGTCATCATTTCAATTTCCTAAGGGTCTCTTTTTAGATTTGCATTTCAAAAGTTTGTCAAAATCTTGAAAAACAACAAAAAACATAGATTGCACTCTTGCCATAGATTGCATTTTCATCTATTTAGTTTGCATTTAGTTGCATATCATACATTATCCTTGAAAAATTCCAAAAATATTGCATTTGCATAGTGACATGTCTATTGAAACAAGGTTCCAAGCACCAATGATGCAACAAAGTTTGACATATCAATCGACAATGCAATCACAATTATATCCAACCCAACAACAAGGCAATATCGATCAAACTTTTTATGATGAAACAAGTCTCCAAATACAAAAACTAGAGGAGAAGCTAGTTCAAGAAGAGGAGATATTGGAACAAAGAGTGAAAAACATTCAGAAGAATAGATCACAAATGTCCAAAATGTTTCAAAAATTTCCAAGTCGAAATCCAAAGATTGAGCCAATTGATGTAAGATCTCTTCTTGAACGATTAGACATACCAGCTCTCCTCTCCCAAATAGAGATGATGAAACAATTTCAAGAAAGGAGACAACATCAATTTCAACATTATGTGCCTCCACAACAAGAACAAGAAGGTGTTTACTATCAATCAGATTTTCAACCAATAAAACCAATGGTTCAACCAATTGTTCAACATATACAACCAATACAACCAATGGTCCAATTTCAACAATATGTCCAACCAACTATACAATGTCCACAAATGGTTCAACCAATGGTGGAATATCAATGTCAACAACCACAACCAAACATTCAAAAACAAAGGTTGCAACACACACCAACCCAAGTTTTAAACATGTCAGAAAAATTGAACCAAGTCCAATATCAAAAGATGACATTAGATCAGAACCAACTCCTTGCCAAACAAGTTCAAATTCCAGATGCAACTATGTCAAAACCTTGAAAGAAAGGTGGCTTTATTGCAATGATCTTAAGGAAATTACCAAGTGAGTTCTTTGAGGAAGATCAAAATAATACACTTATGTCTAGCAATGCCTCATCCCCTCGCAAGAAAATTGACTCTCCAGTGGCATCTATCCCTACACCTCTAGAAGTTTCACAAGAACCTTCCATATTGTCCTCATCAAACAATACACCCAAGGATGAAATTATCCAAGGGCTATCCATAATTGATTGCCACGATAATCCAATTCATGATGCACATCCTTGTCATGTTTCAGAAATACAAGACCCAATGCCACCATGCACTTTATTCCCATTACCTGTTTTAGAGGACCCCATTCGAAGTCCCTCTTCCTCATGTTCAAGCATTGATTCCTTGCCAGAATCCATCACAAATGTTCAAAGTGCATTTCCTTCATGCCAAAACATTGATTCCTTGTTAGAATCCTCCATGCATATCCAAAGTCCAACCTCATGTCAAGAGGATAATTTAGAGCATGAAGAAACGTGTGTTAAAACAGATCAAGATCAAGATCCCGAAACCTTATCATCCCATCCAATTGTTGACCAGGATCTCATCTTCCCAGAAACTGATGATTCCCCTATTCTTGTCCATCCTATCCAAAGTCCTATTGACACTCCATTCCCCGGGCAAGATCAAGATATCCCAGTTCATCCAATCCCAAACGATCCCCTTCCATTTCATGAACATAATGTCCTTTCAAATCCCATTAACATTCCACTTCCTAAGAAAGATCAAGATATCCCTTCCATTTTTTCTGATGATTCCATTAAAAGTCAAGAGAAAAGCACCTTTAAAGAGGAATCCAATGATCTTCCTCCTTGTCAATATCAAAGTATCCTTCCAAATTCATTTCCAACACAAGACCCTATCATTCCTTCAGATCCTCCACAAGATCCACTTGTTCCTCCATCTCCTTGTCCTAATGCTCCATATACACTCCAAGATCACATTTCTTATGATGATCCCATTATTCCTCCCATTCCATCTCTTGAAGAGCCTATCATTGAACCATGTCCACTACAAAATCCTAGTCCCTCTCATGATCCTAATCCCCTCCATGATTCTAATGTGTCATTGCAAGATGTTCATGAACCCTCGACATGCATAATGGGTTCTTCCACTTTGGTGCAATCCAATCCACTTCAAGATCTCATTATTTCTCTCATATCATATCCGCCTCATAATGGACTCGCATCTTCTTCCCAAAGAAAAGAGTATCCTACAAGTCAAGATATTCATAAAGGCAAAGGAGTAGACCTTCATGAGAAAGAACCCCTCCATATCAAAGAAGATCTTCAGGGTCATGTCTACACAACTCACTCTCAAGACATTGGTATCCCTCCATCAAAATCCAAACATACACCTTCCCCATCATACTTTCCATCCATCTTAGGTCCTTATATCCCTTCGTCCTCTATGCAAGGTCAGAAAAGGCACACATCCTTGAGTAAATTTCATTAATCCAAAAGAAGTCCATTTCATTCATATTCATCCATGCATTCCTTTCCCCGTCCAAGCAATTTGGATGCCAAGTATAAAAGTCATAAGTCTAGAAATCCACATGTATTCAAGGATCAACATGTCCAATATAATCGACATGTCAAAACAAAGAACAATATGATCTATAAAGAAAAAGAAATATCCAAAAGGCCACAAAGGCGCACTGAGAAAAATAAAGCAAAGTCAAAATATATATGGGTTCCTAAATCCCTTGTGCAAGCAATGCACTCCAAGGAACCACAAAAGCATGAAAAATAAAAAACCATGTGGATCCCTAAGCGGCTCCTTGAAACACAAAAGCCTAAAGAAACATCCAACTTGGCATCCAAAGTTGCTATTCCTCCATCCAAACCTTCCAAGTCTATTCCTCCACCACCTTCTTCATCCATTTTGGGCCCTTATGTCCAAAAATCCCAAGCTATTCCTCCATCCAAATCTCACAATCTGAGATCCATTTTTCCTCCATCAGTCCATCACCCCTCAAGGTGTGTGCCAATGTTGATCTTGCCTTCATTTCCATCCACTAAAGCCCAATTCTTCCAATACCCTACCTATTATCCAATGCATATTTTCCATCCTTCCATCCCTTTAATCCAATCCTTTGCATAAATCCTTGCCTTAGTTTCATCTTATTTTCCATGTCCTTATCCTACCAACATCTTTGAGCATGCTTTTAAAGGTCATGGTCCATTTTTTTCAAGGCTACTATCCAAACAATAATATGCTTGAGTCCTTCTTCCATCCCCTATCATGTGTCCATCTTCTATTGAAAAAGTCAAAAGAAAAAAAAAAGTGAAAAAAATTGAAAAAGAAAAAAAAAAGTAAAGCAAAAATAATTCGTCCACTGGTGAAAACTTGGCAAACAGGCACCTTGGGCAAGTACCGTGATGAAAACCTGGCAAACAAGCATCATGCGTAATCTATGAACTTCTTGCACATCACACTTGGGGGCAGGTTTCCTCCTTCATATCCTATTGCCCTTCCATTATCCTATTGAACCCCAGTCATTACCCTTCATATCCTATTATCCCTCATGTCCATTTTCCCTTTCCACCTTTGATCTTGACAAGGCTGATGATCTTCATGAGCATCATGCATCTTGTTCGCAGCTTTTAGTCCATCATAGCTTTTGGTCTTTATCCATTTGCTTATTATAACCTTTCATCCATATTCCCTGTCTTATTGCAACTTTCTACCACTATCCCTTATCCAATCCCGACCTTCAGTCCATGTCCCTTATCCATTCTTGGTCTTGCTTATCCTATCCATATCTTATCACTATCCATACACTCTTTTTCATTCCTTGATCTTGATCTGACATAAGGACGCAAAATTTAAACATAGTTTCAAAAACCTCTTGACATGTCCCTCATGCCATGTTCCTGCTTTACATTGTCATATCCAGTCTCTTGTCCCATCACGCAATAGCCCTTGAAAATTGCATCCATATTGTCTCCACGATAAAAAGCCTTTGTCTTCCCTCTATCCACCATCATTTCAGCAAGCCTATTTATTCACTTGTCATATTCCTTGCCTTGCTAGACATTGGGGGTAAAATCATAAAAAAAATTGAAAAATGTCCTAAAAAAATCATAAAAATTAAAAAATGTCCTAAAATAATCCAAAAAAATCAAATAATGTCCTGAAAAAATTATAAAAATAAAAAAAGGTCCTGAAATAATCCAAAAATATCAAATAATGTCCTGAAAAAAATCTCTAAAAATCAAATAATGTCCTGAAAAAATCCAAAAAAATCAAATAATGTTCTGAAAAAAAAACCAAAAAAATCAAATAATGTCCTGAAAAAATGAACAAAAAAAATTTCAAAACATTCAAATTCCAAAAACAATTCCTTTGGCATTTTGCATTTTGTCAATAAATATCCCCTTTGTGCATAGACAGATCGCTGAGCATACATCCAACGACAATCAATCAAACATTGTGCTTTAATGAAATCACGCACTCATAGATGAACTTTTCAATCAAACCAGACATTCAAACTGATCAAAATTGTCTTATCACTCGAACGTCAGCATCAATATCATTTGACTTTGTCACTACTATCATGGGTCTTATACAGGGTGTGGTATACTCGAAACCAGACTGTGTCCTGTCTTAGACGGGGTACCGCATGTCCTGAAACCAAACAACATGATCGTCCTATCAACACTTTCAACTTTTGACAATGAAGATCAAGATGTTTGTTTGACTTGTTGGAATTAGCGAGTCTTATCATTTATTGATTTATCTTCGATCATGTTCCTATGTTGCTCGATGATGTCACCGAGTGATTTAGAGTGACTGGGATGGTTCATGGTCCCTTTCTTATTTTGTTGTTGTGATTGTTGTTTGTCTGCAATGTGTCTGTCTTTTGCAAAAAGGGTTGCATTTCAGCTCTGGCCTTCAATGCCATGATGCTCTGCATCCGCTTTGCTACATTAAATAAAGGTTCCCACCTACTTCTGTGCATTGGTGAAAGCAAGTTTTTCTTCATATCTACCTATCCTCTATCTAATTTCTACTTACTAACATTTCTTCCGTCAGTCTTGTCAGTCTGTTTGCTCCTATCATGTTCTGTCATTATTATTGATCAATTGGCCTCTTTTCTGCATGTTTTCGGCCAATTCCTCGAGGGGGCATGCATATGTCATTGTCATTGTCTGGGGCATTTTCATTATCGTTCTTTGAAACAATGCTTAAAATCGCATTGTCTCAAAGAGGGGCAAAATGTAGACACATAAAAATGGTCAATGCTTGCGGAGTCGTACTTTAACATTTGCGCATTGCCTTATTTTAGGGTTTTTATGTCGCATTAACATTTCTCCTATGATTCGCACTTGGTCTTTATCATTTGTGAGCATCGAGTCCTTCTTCTGCATTCCTCATTTTTCTCGCTTTCGAATTTGGTCTTGTCGATAACAGTCTTCAGTCATGATTTTGGTCAATCTTATCCTGTCGCATCAATGTGCGTGTTCATTTGTCATCATTTTGGACATCGTCAATCCTAATTAGGGTTTTTGCGATCAATTTGTCATCGATCATTGTCATTTTCAATCTTGTCATTTTGCGATCGATTTGACATCGATCGTCATCCTTCTCAATCATGTCAATTTGGATCAATTAGTCATTGTTCTGCATCAATTGGCACTTTTATCAATGAAATCATTTATCAATTCAAAATCATGATCAAATCGACATCGAATCAATCTTACATCAAGACCTAATTGTCGTCTTTGCATTTCTAATTCATCTTCTAAGGTTTTATGATTTATTCATTTAATCTTGATTGTCATTCTCCCCTTTAGGTTAAATAATTTATTTATTTATCCTAAGTATTCTTGTCACAATTAAATGTTTATTTAATTGGCTAATTAATTTCCTCCTATTTTTGTGAATTAATTAATGAATGGGAAATTATTAATTAATTTACCTAATTTTCATCAATTTTCTAATTTCCAAGTCATTATTTTCCAACTTAATTTTCTAATTTCTCCTAAATTCCTAAATGTCTATTTCCATTTCAAAATCTTGTCATAAATCCTTGCATAGCAATTTGTCATACACATGTCATAATTTTGCTATTCTTGATTTGAATTTCCATTCGAATCACTTTCATGCTAATCTTGTCTTTTCTCCAATTTATCTATAAATTGGATGAGTTTCTTCAATCAAAATCCCCAATTGACTGCATTTTTGAATCCCCTAATCACATTATCGAGCTAATCACTTTTTCTAATCACTTTGTCGAATCAATCACGCTTCGAGTATTCTTGCGCTACAATCTTGTCTACTTGCTTTCATCTCATGTGTATGCACTTGTAGGTGAGATCCACAACAAAGTTATTTGAAGAAGAAAGAAGGACAATGGAGCTGCATGAAGGAGATATTCAGATCTGCATTTGGTTTGCTTAGTTTTTAATCTTGAATGTTTTGCTTTCATGTCTCTATTGAGTGTGTTTAGGATTGATCATTGCATTTGAGCTTTCGTGATTGAGCTAGGCTAATAATTTACATTGCTTTGATGATTTCCAATTTCCTAGCTACACACATAGTAAACATTGTCTGTATTATGCTTACCATCAAGAGATATTGTACCTTTACCTTTGATCAAGCAAGCTTTGTCATCTCCAAATCTTACTAGACCTACATTATATTCCTAAAAGTTCAAGAATTTACCTTTATCACCAGTCATATGATGTGAGCATCCTGAATCAATGATCCATTCATCCTTAACTTCAACTTTAGCTGCTAGAGCCTGCTCTACCTGTTGAACAGTAGGTGCCGGTTGATCTTCTGTTATAGCAACAAAAACCCATCCATTGTCTACTGTATCTTCATCAGTCACTCCTTCATCAACAAGATAACAAGATTTATCTTTATTCTTCTTAAATCCGTATCTCTAATATTCAGGGTTAGGCTTGTATATTCTCCTAGCTTCTTCTCTTAGTCTAGCATGTCTATCAGGGCATCTAGAAGCCATATGACCAATCTTATTACAGTTAAAGCATTTAAAGGGTGCTTTACCTTCATACTTACTTCCAACTGGACCTTTAGGCATTTTCCTTGCAAATAGTGCTTCAAGTTCTTCAAGTTCTTCATTTTCTCTCCTATTTTCCTCAATTTCTCTTGCATAAAAGGCTTTCCAATCAGACTTGTCAAATGATGGTGCAGATGATGTTGATGCCTTAAAAGCTAAATCTGTCTTTATAGTAGCAACATGACCAAATTCCTCAATTTCAAAAGCTGAAAGTTTTCCAATCAATGTATCCCTAGTTACTGATGTATTAGGCATTGTTCTCAACTCATTTATAGCAGTAACCTTCATTTTATATGCTGGTGGCAATCCTCTTAAAACTTTTGAAGCAATTTCATCTTCACTTAAGGTTCCTCCATAACATTTAATACCCAAAACAATTTCATTTACTCTTTCCATAAAAGTAGAAATCCTTTCATCTTCTTCCATTTTTCAGATTTTCATACCTAACCCGGAAGCTTTCAAGTTTTGCAATTTTGACTGTGGAATCTCCTTCATTCAATGTTTCCAAGTGATCCCAAATAGCTTTAGCAGTTGATCTATCTGTTAATCCCATGATTTGCTGATATGATAATGTGCTCAAAAGTGCTTCTCTAGCTTTGCAATCATTTTCCTCATCTTTTCCTAAGGTAGGTGGATTAAGCTGATCGGGAGTAGGAGCAGTATAGCCATTCTTTGTAACTTCCCAGATGTCCTTTCCAATGCAATTTAAATGTGTCTCCATCCTGATCTTCCATATTCCATAGTTGGTTCCATCAAGTTTAGGACTGACCTTCCAGAAATAGTTAGTAGACATTGGATCTCCTCAAGCTGTTAAACTTCTACAAAAAGAGGACTAGGATCTGATACCAATTGTTAGGTCTCAAGGACAACTGAGAGGGGGGGGGGGTGAATCAGTTGTCAAATAAATTCAAACCAAAACAACTTAACCAACTTAATGCTTAATACCGGTAAACCAGTCTTTTATGCCAGTAGATAGTTTTATCAATTAATTACAATACCGGTAAAGATTAATGCATGAAATAGAAACACAATAACATCCACAACACATAACACCAATATTTGTACATGGAAACCCTGTAAGGGGAAAAACCATGATGGGAAACCTTACCCACAATCAGATGATACTACTGCAGATAGTATGTGTATACAAATGGGGTCTGTACATGCAGAAAGGCCAAGCGCCTAGAGCTCACTGCTCAAACACAAATAGAAGTCACACTGACTACAATTGGATGGTTAAATCCAATAAGGATGTACTACTCAAATTAGCATCTTTCTATGTTGGATTCAGTACCAGTGTAGTTCTTATTGTCTTCACAAAAACCCTCCTTCAACCTTCAGATGATGTCTGCGTGTATAGCTCTGCTTATTCTCGCATATATCTTCACACCATTCCTTTTCGCCTTTCACTCTTGATCTTACAAATAAGATTTTACATTTATATCATATCCTAAGACCAATTTTAGTAGGTCGGCTCTAAAGGATATTACAATAAAATCAATTTACAAATAAAACAATATCCGATGCAATAATTGATTCAACATGTTGGCTTGATGCATTTACAACAATAATAAAACATCTCCATAGCGTGTTGTGCTGATCTGGAATAGATAAGCCTGTCGGTGAATGATCTAGACCTATTTGTCGGTAACAACAAATATGCATATATGAATATGCCAAAGAACAAATCTCCAAGACAAAGTTTCCAAATGATGTCTTCGACATAACCAGGTGTTTTCCATGCCATTCCAAGTGTTGGTGAACATTATATCCTACCGGTGTACCAGATACCGGTGACTGTGCATAAGTCATTTGCTTGCCGGTGAACATTGCCAATTCTTCAAAGTGCTAGAGTTGATAAGTGATAGTTGGTGTTGACATCAATGACAAAACCATACCAAAATACCAACATGGTATAGATGCCAAAGTAGCCATAGCATTTGTTGCTCTGTTTGCTGATCTAGGAATCTGCTGAAATGATTGTACAAAGGTAAATAATTTCTTAAGGTCATCAACCATTCTTTTATAGGGCATCAATTTCTCATCCCTAGTCTGATATATAACATTGATCTGGTTGATAATCAACTGAGAGTCTCCATAGATGTATAACTCAACAACCTTCCATTTGCCAAAGCTTCATATTTTGCAATATTATTTGTGCATGGAAAGAGAATCTTGTACGCCTTTGGGATTGCATATCTCTGAGGAGTGATAAAAAGTATTCCAGCATCAGAACCTTGTTTAGTGAAAGACCCATCAAAGAACATTTTCCAAGATCACTGAGTAAGATGCATGATGGATTCATCCAAAATTTCTATGTGCAAAGGGTGATTGTCTTCAAGAGGAGCATCAAAAAGTTGATTTGCAATAAACTGTCCTTTAATAGATTTGCATTCTATATATTCAATATCAAATTCTATAAGAATCAAGACCCATTTAGCCAATCTCCCTGCAAGTGTTTCTTTGCTGAGAAGATATTTGAGCAGATCAATCTTAGACACCGGTTTGATAGAATGTGCTAGCATGTAGTGTCTTAATTTCTGTGATGCAAAGACCAATTCCAAACAAGGATTTTCTATGATAGTATAGTTCATCTCATAGGACACCAAGGTCCTGTTGATATAATATATAACTCTTTCTCTTTTATTCTCATTCTGTTGTGCCAAAAGTGCCCCCAGTGATGTATCAGTAGATGATATGTAGAGAATCAATGGCTTACCTTGAATTGGTGGCATCAATATAGGTGGATTAGAAAGTTATTCTTTGATCTACTTTAGATGTTGTTCACAATCGTTATCCTAGTTGTACATAACTCCTTTCTATAATGCCTTTGTGAATGGTTGAGCCTTATCTTCTAGCTGAGAGATAAAGTGACTTATTGATTGGAGCCACCCTTGTAAACTTCTCATTTGACTGATATTCTTCGAAGGTGGCATTTCCATTATAGCCTTAACTTTTTCTGGATCCACTTCAATTCCTTTCACTAAAATAATGTATCCTAGGAGCTTACCAGATGTAACTCCAAATGCACATTTCTTGGGATTCAATCTGAGTTTTATTTTTTCCATCTTGTCTAAGATTGGACCTAGTTCTGATAGATGTGTTGACCTTTTCATAGATTTTACTAGAGTATCATCAACATAGTCCTCCATGTTTTTGTGTATCATATCATGAAAAATTATTGTTACAACTCTTTGATAAGTAGCGCCTGCATTCTTTAAGCTAAAGGGCATTACATTCCAGCAGAAAGTTCCACATGCATAGGTGAATATTATTTTCTCTTGATCCTTAGGTGTAATTTTGATCTGATTGTATTTGGAAAAACCATCCATTAAAGAGTACATTTTATAGCTAGCAGTCATGTCTACTGTCATGTCTATGTTGGGTAGTGGAAAATCATCTTTTAGACAAGCTTTGTTTAAACCTTTGAAATCTGTCCAAACACGTATTGATTTGTCAGGTTTGGAAATAGGTACAATATTAGATATCCACTCAGCATAATCAATTGCTCTGATGAATCCAACTTTTAATAATTTTTCTAGCTTAGCTTTAACAAGTAATGCAACATGAGGATGCATTTTTCGGAGTTTTTGCTTAACAAGTTTAACTCTAGGAGTGATATAGAGATGATGCATTATGAGGTTAGGATCTAGACCCAATATATCAACATATGTCCATGCAAAATTGATCTTCTTTTTCATGAAGAAATCAACAAATTCTTTTAGTTCTTTGACTGACAAGGATTGGGTTACATGTATGATGTGTTGAGCTTCTTCTGTTCCAATGTTTACTGGCTATGTAGGTTCTATAAGCACTGATGATCACTCTTGAAAGTGATCATGCAAAATGTCAAGTATCTCACCTTCAGGAAACTCAAAGAGGTTTTCACCATTAGGTATGTCCTTTATTTTTACTATTTTTTATTTTGACACCGCCACAGTGTGGTTTTTGCCATCAAAACTCTTATTTTTCTTTTGATTTTTATGACTAAGATACTTGACATCTGTTGTTGTCATGTTCTCACTTTGTTCACTAGTGGAAGAGTCCATTTGCTCAATTGCATTAAGATAACAGGATAATGTATAGTCACTGCAAAAGGTAGGTATATTCAAGGGTTGATCTTGGAGAGTACAATCAATAAGCTTAGGATGTACTAGGGATAAAGATTTAACAGGTTCAAGGGAATTCACGGTATTGTCATCAAAACCTCGAACCGACAAGTCAAGTTCTAGAAGACTACCTTGCGTAAGTGTCTCGAGACCAAGAAGAGTTAGAACATGATTATCGAATTTTACGTTAGTATCTAGGGAACCTAACCCAATAAACCTACCACTAGCACTGTCCTCTACTTTGGGCTGGACAACATATCGTGGTTCGACAGTAACATGTTCAATAGACAAAGTTTCAACATTCATGATGAAGTAGTCATAGTTTGGTGTCGAATAGATAATGTCATAAATAGATCTTATTTCAGAGTGACCAGAGTTAGAAGATGAAGGCTCTCACTCTTGTTCAAGTGGCTTAGTGAAAGCATGTATAGTATCAATATTGACATCTTTGATGTTGTAAGTTCCTTCATGATTTGGTTCAATGATCCCTTGTAGTTGACATACCTGTTGACATAAATTTGATGACTCTATTAGTCTCTATCATCTTTTCCATTCAGCTTCCTCTAGACTAATGACTGACCCTGCTTCTGTAGCATCCAATTCTTCATTTGTAGTCCCATACCTGATTTTCTCTATCTCATTATAGGGAGATATAATAGGTGAAGAATTTTCTGGTGCTCTTTCTTCTTTCAACTGTTGTTCATAGTCTTCTTGTCTTTTTAGTTTGATTTCCTCTATTTCCTTTTGTATTTTTAAGCGCATTATCTCTTGTTCTTCATCTATGATATCACTAGGTTCTTTAGTAGATGCATCTAATAGAGGCTTTGGACCCCATTCATACTCATTCGAGTCAGTTTCTGAATCCTCTACTTGCATTCTTCATGTATATGTGACCAAAATATTTAGTGGTGCAAACAATTCTTTCATTCCTTCAATCTCTTCTCTCATATCTTATGGGATTTCTACTCCTTGTAGTGTTATTGCTGATACAGTTGGAACTTGATTACAAGCTGCTTCTTCCCTCTTGATTGCCAATTCTTGTTGCTCTTTTTCATACTTGTCCTGAGTTTGCTAAGTGTTTACTTCATGTGATGTTGAAGGTGGTATCTTTTTCCTCCACTTAGACTGATGATGAGAAGTATGTTTTTGATTTGATGACTCCCCTAGATTGTATCCAATTCCAACTTCATCATTTGTAGACTTAGTTTGTAGCTGAATAGGTTCAACAATTCCTTCTTGATGTTTGCTCAGAAGACTAGTACCTGAATATACCATGCATTGAATCATCTTATGGCCTAGACCATATTGTTCAGGGGAAATCTCACAGTGTTGTACTTGTGTGTTTTCACTTTCTTCTTTGAAAAGCCATTTGAGAACAACCTCTTCTTCTGTTTCATCTACAAGGGAAGTAGAGGACTCTACAAAAATACCATCATAAATGACATTTGTAGTTGAAGTTTGCAGCTTCATAGCCTTAGATGGTTTTCCAGACTGTCTTGGCAATGGAGGAAGAGACATTAGCGACAGTACATTTTCTATCTTGTATCCATCTATACTAGTACCTGTGATTTTAAATTTCTTTTCTAAGTCTTTCAACAAAGTTTCTGAAATTTCAGCTATAGAGGCTGCTCTATTATAAGGAACATTCAAGCATTGATGATATGTAGATGGCACTGCTTTCATTTCATGAATCCATGGCTAGCCCAACAAGATGTTGTAGGAAAGAGGAAGGTAAAGCACCTGAAAAATAACATCTCTTTCTACAGGTCCTACCTTGATCGGTAATAGCACCAGACCTTTAGAGGTTCTATCTTCTTCATCATAAGCTTTGATTGTTATTTTCTTTGCTGGATCAATGACATTTTTAGAAAATCCCAACAGTATCAGTAAATTAGAGGTACAAATATTCAACCCAGTGCCTCCATCTATCAAAACACATTTGACTTGGCATTTATGGTTATAGCTTTGATGTGTAATGGCTAGTTATGTGGGTGATTCAGTGACTTGTCATCTTCTTCAGAGAAGGTGAGGTAATGAGGTAAAGTCAGGTGACCCACCATAGATCGAAACCGATCTACATCTAAATCTTTAGGGACATTAGTAGTGGGAAAAGCTTTATCCAGGATATCTTTATGAGCAGAAGAGATCTTAAGCAGTTCAAAAATGGAGATTTGAGCGGTAGTACGTTTCAATTGTTCGAAAATACTATAACCAGGAGAGGATGATGAAGCCAGTTTCTTAGATTTAGTTGTGATCGTATCTGGTTGTCTATTTGAAGAAGTCGGTAATTTTGATGTTGTTTGATTAGGAGTTGAGGAACTAGCTCCTTTGAGAGTCTTCTTTTGGGTGCGAGTTACAATATTTGCAATTTGTGTTTTATTTTGTTTATTTGACTATGATCGCGTTGCAATACTCAGATTGGGAAGATTCAATCATGTTGATCACATTGTCATTGTTGGTGTAGGTGTAATTGACTTTGGCACCTCCTTTGGATTTTGAGGAATCACCTTATTCATAAGTAGGTAAGGGATCTTTAAAAGCTTTGTTATCAACATTAGTTGTGTGATTTCCAATAAAAACTTTGCCAATATCAATAAGGTCTTGTATCTCATGTTTGAGTTTCATCCAGTTGTTTGTTGTATGACCCCTGTTTCGATGATATTCACAGTATTCATTCTCCCTCCACCATTTGGGTTTAATTTCTGGATCATATGGTTTAGAGTTGTCAGGCAATGTGATCAGTTTGTTTGCCAATAGAGTCTTAAGAGATGAATCATACAATTCTTCCAAAGGAGTGAAATCACGTTTAGGATTTGAAAGCCAAGAGTTCTCTTTAAACCACTCTCTTGATTTCTTAGCAGGATTTTCCACCGTCGTTTCAGCTACTTTGAGGGCTTGTGTGTCACTAGCTAGATTAAATATTGTGGGTTTTAATTTTGGTTTAACATTATCCACCACTCCATCATTAAAAAAAATTTTGTTGTTATCTTTTGTGAGGCCCCACCCCGACTCAGTCTGACATTTCAGTGGTTTTTTATGATGAGACTATTACGGATGTTTTATTTTTTATGCATTATGGATTTAGAACTTATATGATTCCATGATTTGGATAACATTGCTATATGTTGATGCTTTATTTATATGCTTTATGATATAGAACACTACATGATTTTTGAATAGGATGAATTTGCGGTGATAAATGTCGTTATTGAAATTGCAGGACTTTACTATGATGATAGAAATATGATGTATGTTTTATGTGTGGATTAAAATTATGAGAATTAGGATGAATTGCTTATGTGAAATTGCTTGGATATAAGATGTATTAAATTGTTCAGATGTAAATTGTATGCAAGTGATGATGTGTATAATTATTCTTGTGATTTATATTATTTGAGGTTACTTGAAGCTACTAATGTGTAAATTGAGATGTGCAGGAAGTTATCCATGTGACCATGGAAATATTATGGAGAACCAAACCTAGACCTATGTGTGTTCGTAAAGCTAGAGTTTGTCTATTTGGAGAGACAACACCCCGTTTGTGTTGTATTTTATTCATAATAGTAAATGATGCATGTGTGTTAAGTGTTATTTAATTGATTTATGTAAAACCCACAAGAGACACGATTTCATGTATAAATTTGTAAAAGTATTTTCTTTGCGTCACTTGACACGTGTGGATTTACGTTTAAATTTTTAAATTTGTCTCTTGGTGGGAATTGTTTAACTATAGCTTTTTCAATTAATGTAATGAGATTCCATAAATGTCTTGGGTAAAGAATCTTTGGGATGGTCAACATAGGTTGGACCCGAAAATAAACTTTAGAGGGGTTAAAAAAGGGTTAAAAGGACACCTAGGGGTAGTTTAATAGGGTTTCCTAAAGCCCATAAGGTATACCTAAGGGTTAGGGGTAATTTTAAGCAAGTTTCTACTCCCATGTGATCTTTTAGACACCCTAAAAAGTGACTTTTCTAAGTTGTGCGAAAATTGAATTAGAAGACTTGAACAAAGTTGAAAACCTTCCTTTTCGAATGAGAGTTCCCTTTCCCATTTTACCTTACCTTCCCTTTTTAGTTTTTAGAAACTTGTGAGAACTCTCACAATGGGCTTCTTAAGCAAGAATTAGAAAATTAGTGGGTAATCACCCACTCTCCATTTTTGGAGACAAAAGAATTTTGTAAAGAAAAAGATAGAATTTGGTTTGAGAATTTTGGCTAAGGGTAGAAAGAGAAGAACTGTGGAATTGGGCTGCTCATCCTCAACAAAACTAACATACCTTTGGGCAGTTTAAGGTTGGTTTTATTTTTCTTATAATGTTTCTTATGTGCATATGTTTTGAAATAAATGTTTGTGTAAAAGTCTAGTTTTCGTGCATGTATTTCTTGGAAAATTATTTGGTGTTTTGTGTTTATGCAATGTATGTGTCTTGGGAGTCATCAAGACCTCTTACTCTTGGGAGAGAGGAGGATCTTGTGGATGGTAGAAGTGACAGCCCTCGAGTGAGAGGCTCTCGTTATGAGAGTGATCACAAGGGATTTTATGTGACCCTTGTTGCATGGCTTGTTTATGCATTGGGGGTCATAAGGAGGGAAATAAGGCATGAATGCCTTGGGGGGAATAAGGAATATGGGGTTGCTATACTTGATGTATTTGGTTTGCCATGAGGTGGCTACACGTTTTTCCATACTTATAGTTCTCCTCGGGGTACTTGGTCCACTACCACCCTTGAAAAGGACATCACCAATGTGTGGTGCAGTGTAGCCTGGGTTGGGAGTGTGTTTGAGTTTGTGTGTATTCTGTCTTTTGTGTTTGCATGTTTGTTACCTGTCTAGGGCTTGGTTCTCCGAACTCAGGGGTGGCTACCAGTTAGCCTAGGCTGAAAGGTGAGCACTCCATGGTCATAGTTTTGATTTATTTGTAGATTGTTAGAAGAAATATCAGGGCATGTAGTTATGGTGGAAGATATTGATTGAGAAAAAATGTTGTAAATGTAATTAATACCCTTTGAAAAGTCCTCATTTGTTTGAAATGAGAGGCTATTTGTAAAATAGCAACAAAGACTTGGGGATATGTTATTTGTTATATATATGCAGAAAATATCATGTTATTTTGCAGAAAAGATAAATGGTTTATTTCTAAGTTCTAGTCCTAAAATTGAGGTTAAATCCTGTAGAGTATTTAATATTTCTTGAAAGGAAATGAGTTAAATTTATTCTTTTATTTAATTGAAAAGAAATAGAATTGATTTTGCATGCATGCAAAGGCTGAAAATAAAAGCATTTAGGACTATACATGGAAATGTAAAAGTATTTTAATTAAATCTGTGATTTTATTTTAAATGCAGAAAATAAAATCTAAAATTATCATAACCATCTCTATATTTTAATTTAATAAATTTTTTATTTAATATAGTTGTTGTTTTAGGATTAGTTAATTCTGTTATTTACTTTTATTACAGAAAGTGCATCTAGAGTAAATAGTCTAATAAATTGTAGCTACGTCACCAAGTTGGAAATTTCGATAAATAAAATACTTGAAAAAAAAATGGATCCGAAAACAGGCAAATTTTGGCAGACAGCGAAACCAAGAATTAAACCGCGGAAAACCGTCTTAAAAAAATTAAGGTATACTGACGCCGGGTTTTATGAACAAAGCAAGGCTTCGAAAGAGGATACCAGTGATACAGGTTATTCTGGCTACTGTTTTAATTGTTGGTTATATGGACACCGAGCTGTGGATTGCTGTCAAAAGAATGTGAGTTCCCCAAGCCCTAACTACGATCATCTTAAAGCTTTTATTGCCAAGCAAAAACAGAAAAGCTTGGAAGATAGCAGAGATTCAAAAGGGATTTTTCCCTTGGTAAATAAGCCTACCCTGGGATCTAGGGTTTGCACGGACAAGAAATCTGAAAAACGCACTACTACTCGGCTTCCAAAAGTCTTCACTGTAAAGGATTTAGATAGACAGTTGATTCATTTTGCCAAAACAAAGTATGCACTACAGAATTCAAGCAACCTCGGGATTGTGGGGGCCCTAAAACCTAGAGCTGAACCGGCTAAGCAATCCAATGATCCCCATTCTGCCTTGGGGAGAGGGGGTTTTTCAGTGGCCCAGGCAGATCCCGGGGTTGCTAGGTTGAGAGAATATGAGTGGCAAGAGGTAAAAAGCAAGAAGAAGGTAAGATCACATTTTGTGGAGAGAGTGGAGATTCCTCTAAGTAATCCTTTTGATACACTGAGATTATAGAAGATCTCTCCAAACATCAGCTCTTATTCTCCCCCCAACATTCGCAATGGGGTTTTGGGAAGGAAGGGAAACTTCAGGGATGAGAATCACAAACGCACTAAGCTAACTGGATCAAATCCAGTTCACACCCCCCCTTCCTTTTCGAAAACCCTAAGTATCGAATCAGGGTATGCTGCGGCTGGGGAGAATATTGAGGATCATTCTTCAGAGCCTCATACACATAAAGACAGGTATTACTCTCCCCCTCACCATCGATTGGCTGGTAAGCATCCAGTCCATAAACCCAATCTCACGAAAGGTGAACAATTAAAGGTATCTAACTCTGTTTATACACTGCCACATAGGTGAAATAGTAAGCATTTATTTGATCATAATAGAGATAGGACAATTTCTAATTATGAATCTAACAAAGTAATCCTAGAAATCAAATCTATAGTACAAAATCAGAACTATTTTGCAGAAGCAGGTCTTATTGTGCGCTGGAAAGGAGTTGGAGCGAGTTTACTGGACATCACAGAAACCCTAGAAGAAATGCTCCCATGTGAGGTAAGTATCACCGCCCTCATAGATTTCTTCTTCCTAATAGATTGTAAAAATTCAGAAACCAAAAAGGTAGTATTAGATAGTTTTAATTTAAAATTCAGGCATGAATCCTTTTTTGTAACCAATTGGATGCCTTTGTTCAATCCTTTACACCTAGAAAACTTTGTAGTAGAAAAAGCTATTTGTCTTAGGAATTTACCAATAGAACTTGCTAGCTTAGAATCAATTACCAAAATTGGTAAATTTATTAGGAGTTGTGAAACTATGCCAAACAAATCTGAGAAAATTATCATTGTGAAGATGAATATACATCAGCATTTCATACCTCATATTAGTTTATGTTTAATTCGAATACAATTATCATTAATCCAATTATCATGGAAAATTTCTTAGAAACTAATCTTAACACTATGAAACCTAGAAAATTAACTAATCTCCTAGATAGGAGTTTAGATGTAAACATCAACTTTCATTCGAGTAAAGGGGGCTTCACAATTACAAATGTAAAGGAATGTTCCACGGACAATCTACCTCCCCCATAAATAGTCGAACCCCCCTGTAAGCCTAATAAGACAGTTGAGGTAATTGGCAATCAAGTTTTGGTCGCTGAGGAACCTCCATTTTTTATGGGGAATCTTACCCCCCATAATATACCTGCTGAAATCAACAGACATAATCCTTTGGTTGATAACCATGTCAACCTAAATTCTGCAAGGATTGAAACACAATCAGAAATTAAAGATAGGCTCCAGTCACCCAGATCGGTAGCCCAAACTGTTCCTACTAGTCATCCTACACAGTCTCCTAATTGCATAGAGGACAATCTAACATCCTCTCAGAATTATGATCCTTCAGTTGCAACATCACAAGGTTACCCCTCTAAGGATGGAAAATGCACCAGAGAAGTTACAGCGGATTATATAGGGGAAACCTTAACTGATGAACTACTGGACCTATTTACAAATGAAATCTGCGATGAAGAGGAGCTTAGATATCAAAAGGATGTCCTAATTAAAGAAATCTTGTTGCTTAGAAATTCTGCAGAGGATAATGACGCCTCATTAGTTAGTCAACAAGAGGTTGAGGAACTAGTAAATAAGACCCCTATGAAAGCCCACCCTAATGATCTGGATATGATGATTGAATCCTATGGACAAGAGAACATTGATGCTGAAGATTCACTCATTGATCCGGGAAGAGGGTATGGAAATGAAGTTCCGATAGAGGCCCCTAGTTCCTCTCCTCTGCTTAAAGATAATGCAGAAAATAGCATAGAAAACATTGATGGTATTTTTGGTATTACAAATGAAGATAGAGAACTAGGTATTGCCACTAATTTGGAAGGATTATCTTCCCCCAAAATAGACAAGATTAAAAAGAAAAGGGGTAGGAAATCTTTCATAGAGCTTAGAAACATAGCTGGCAATGCTGATAACCAAATAAAGATCTTTGACATTCTGAACAGTGGGAAGGGGAAGTGCCTTCCCAAGGACCAATGAGAGTCACATCCTGGAATGTTAGGGGCCTAAACACCCCTAACAAACAAAGACTCGTCAAGAGTTATCTAAAAAAATTTGATTCGGAAATTATAATCTTACAAGAAACTAAACTAAGTACAGATGAAAGCATAAAATTAAATAATAAACTTGGCATATGGAAATCAGAATTTGAACCAGTAACAGGGGCATCAGGAGGCCTAGCAGTCTTATGGGACCCCCGAAAAGTTTCTTCCCAAGTCTTGTCTAGTAGTAGCAACTGGATGGTCCTTAGGATTTGCAGCCTAAAATCTAACCTAAAATTCAATTTGATTAATATTTATGGTCCTACACTAAACACAGAAAAGAGAAGGGTTTGGCAGGAAATCCAGTCTATACTACAATCAAGCAAAACAGAGACGCATATCCTAGGAGGAGATTTTAATGCTATTTTGAACATCAATGAAAAATTTGGTGGGTCCAAGTACATTTCACAATCTCAAAAAGATTTCAGTCAATGGGTTACAGATAACAATCTAATTAATATTGAAACCATCAATGGGTCTTTCACTTGGAATAACAGAAGAATGGGCTTTAGTCATATCGCGGAAAAACTAGACAGATTTTTGTTTTTTGGAGAAATGGATAGTTTTGACCAACTCTTAACCGCAGAGATTCTTCCAGATGCTGGATCAGATCATTTCCCCATTAGATTGACCATTACTGAGGTTTGTAAACCTAATAGGAACCCGTTTAAATTTGAATTTATGTGGTTCCAGGACCAAGAACTTATCAACCTTTTGGAGAAATGGTGGAACCAAACAACAGTTGAGGGTTCTAAGATGTATAGTCTAGTTAGTAAACTCAAAATTATTAAAAAAAAAGTCTTGGAATGGAATAAAAACAAATTTAATAACATCTTCGAAGAAAAAATTCAGACCGAACAAGAATTAGAGAATCTTAATAACATAGTCATAGCCCAAGGCATGAACGAAGCAAGCTATCTAAAAGAAAAGGAACTCATGGCTAAATATAATTCAATTTTACTGAAAGAGGAAATTTATTGGAAACAGAAATCCAGGGAAACCTAGCTTAAAGAAGGGGACAATAACACCAAATTCTTCCATCAATCAACCAACCTAAAGAGGAATATTAACAGGATTTCCAAGATTAAAGATGATAGGGGGCAACTCTTGGAAAACCCCAAAGATATCGCAGCTCATATCACCAAATTTTATAACTCTCTTCTTAATAATTTGGAAGCAGCTAATCTTCAAGCACAAAATGAAATGTTAAAGGCCATACCCAAATTGATCACGGATGAGGATAACATCATGATGAATAGCAGATTCACCTTGGAAGAAGTCAAGACTGCATTATTCCAAATGCAGCCAGACAAAGCCCCTGGGCCTGATGGTTTCCAAGTGGGTTTCTTCCAAAAATGTTGGCACTTTATGGGAACAGACATCTGGCAAGCCGTAGAGGCAACCAGGAACTCGGGTACTATCTTATCAGAAATCAACAATACCTTCTTCACTCTTATTCCCAAGAAAAATGATTGCATCGAAGCAGGAGATTTTCGACCTATATCGCTTTGCAACACTATTTACAAGATATTATCTAAGTGTTTGGTGAATAGACTTAAAACTCTTCTGCCGATTTTAATCTCAGAAGAGCAAACCGGTTTCATAACCAATAGATCGATCCTAGATGGCATTATCATTGCCCAAGAATTAGTCCATACCGCACAAGCAACCAAGGAACCAAGTATGTTTATTAAAATTGATATTCAAAAGGCATATGACAAGGTGGACTGGAGATTTCTTTGCAAATGCCTGGAAGCCTTTGGATTTTCCAAGCAATGGATCAATCTCATCTTCAAATGTATCTCTACCCCTAAGATCTCGGTCCTCGTTAATGGTACTCCAGAAGGTTTTTTTGGTATATCGCAAGGCATCAGACAAGGTGACCCATTGTCGCCCTTTCTATATGTTATCATGGCGGAAGCCCTAGGGAGAACTATCACAAGGAAACAATTAGAAGGTAAGATTACAGGTTTAAAAGCTGCAGATAACATTCCGTACATTACGCACCAACAATTCGCGGATGATACAATCCTCCCTGGATCCGCCAACTGTCAAGAGGCGAAGGCCTTCAAAGATGTCCTTAACCTTTATATGAAGGCCTCTGGTCAACAAGTCAACTCTCAAAAATCAGAGATCTTCTATATTAATACCTTGCCTAATTTGGAAAAGAAAATCTGTGATATCTTTGGTTTTAAACTAGGCAGTTTCCCTTGTAAATATCTTGGTATCGAGTTAGATAAAGGTCTACAATCTTCCAAACTTTGGAAACAAGTACTAGCAAAGGTCCAAGATAAGAAGAGTTCTTGGAAAGGTAAGTGGCTCACTAAGCCAGGAAGAACCATAATGATTAAATCAGTTTTATCTGCCATACCAACTTATCAAATGTCTATTCTCCCGCTACCTACTACTATCAAGCACGACTTAGATAGGATGTTGAGAGAATTTTATTGGCAAGGCTCATCTGAGGAAAAGAAAATTGCCTTAATTAAGTGGGATAACCTTTGTAAACCTGTTTCTATGGGTGGGCTAGGGATTAAGAATTTACTGTGGCAAAATCGTGCCCTAGGTGCCAAGCTAGTTTGGCGACTCTTCAAGGAGCCTAACACTAAATGGGCTTCTATTTTGCTACACAAGTATATCCCACAGGCCGATCCCATTAATATCTTTAGGGCCCAATCCCATGTTAAAGGATCGTGTGTCTGGAATTTCATTAAGGACTCTATTGGCATAATCTGCAAGTACCTCACTTGGGATGTGGGTCTTGGGGACAGAGCTTTGTTTTGGGAGGACTCCTGGGCAGGTTTCCCCTCGCTACTCAAGGAAGGTTTCTTGCCCAATTTCATAGAAACTTGTAAAGATAGATTTGGGATTTACCTTAAAGACTATATTAAAATAAATGAAGATGATGTATTAAACTCAAGAGGTCTTCCTTCAGATCTACAAAGTCAGAAATTATTCAATATTATAAAGGATAGAAACATCACTATCAAAAATCGTTCGGATTCCCTTATATGGGCCGGATCCAATAATGGGGAATACTCAGTTAAGGATGGATATAAGACCATAATTCGCGAGAATCATATGGATCATTTAGACATTCCCCTTAATCTCTGTTGGAACAAAGCCTGCCTTCCCAAGGCTGGGATGTTTCTTTGGGCAGCTTTGTAGGACAGAATCTTAACCGCTGATAGGATTCGTAAACTAGGCTTCGAGGGGCCTTCTAGGTGTCCCTTATGTGAAAACCAGGAAGAGGATGTGAATCATCTCCTGTTAAGCTGCCCCTTCACCCAGAAGTGCTGGAATTGGCTGCAACAGTCCCTCGATTGGAAGTCTGCTCTACCTGCGGACCTGTTGGGCCACCTCAAAACCTGGCCAGCTCTGTACAAAGACAACCTATATAAGGACATCTGGATTATATCCCCCTCCATCCTAGTTTGGGAAGTCTGGAAGGAACGTAACAGAAGAATCTTTACAAACCATAAATAAGATTGGAATAGCATCACTAATAAAATCCAAGCTTCAATATCAGAAAAGATCAATAGCAAACTGCGAGACACTACGTGCTACGAAGACTCTTTTAGAACTTGGTACAACAAGATCAGACTAAAATGGCCCTCATTGATCGTACTGAAACTTTTTGGTAGAGGAGGTAACAAATCAAAATCAAATAGGTCTAATTGCACCTGGATCCCACTGGAGAAAGGTTGGGTCAAGCTAAATTTTGATGGGGCCTCCAGAGGCAACCCTGGGGTTGCAGGTATTGGTGGGATTATCAGGAACTGGATGGGAGACATTATCTCTAAATTCTCTCAACCCATCAAACCCACTACAAATAACATGGCAGAATGCCTGGCGGCACTCGAAGGCCTTAAAATCTACAAAAGACTCAATTTTCCAAAATTAATTATTGAAGGAGATTCTCAAATTATCATTAATGCCATAGAACTAAAAAGACACCAAATTGGATACTAAATTCTAAAATTGAAGAAATTAATCACATTCTAGAGTCCTTCCCTGAGATTCTTGTAAAACACACCTATCGGGAGGGCAATTCTGACGCAGACAATCTAGCTAATTTAGGAGCAAATGGTATATCCATTTTGGAATAATTTAATTTTGGTTTTCTCCTATATTTCTATACCTAGTCTTGATAACTTATAGTTTCAATATTGATTGTATCCTCCTTTTGAGATGTTGTTAGCATTAGGGGATTTTGCTTACTCCGCTTTCCCTTTTAGAGAATGTTTGCGGTGCTGAACTATTAGTTGGATTTGCCATCATTAAGATATGCATTTGCTTGTGGCATATAATTACTCGACACTCGTTCCCTTGATCGTGCTCACCCCTACATGTGTACCGCCTTCTTAACTCTTCCAGTTATCGATGGAGCTTACTAGATCTTTCTAGAGTCACCAGTCTATACCTATATAGAGGTCTCTCCATATGACTGACTGTTCTCCTAAGGACCTTAATAGTATTATAAGTTGTTAATGCTAGAATTAATCTAGGTTCATTATTTGTAGTCATGATGTAGATGTGGGCGGCTTGATGTTTTAATGGTTATTTCTGGTTCTCTTTCATTAGGTCTTCTACTAACGATTAACTGCATAATGATATCTAGATTATTACTTGTAGTTTTAATTTATTTATTTAGTAAGATTAGGTAGATGTCACTAATGTTTATAAATAAGATTACATGTATTTTTGTATTTTATCTTACCAGTATGTATCCCACTCCTTTATGGTCTGTTTAGGATGATTATTTATGCTCTAAATTGCTAACCATGATTTCCAATGAGGTACTCTCGGAACAAGGTCTCACTGCCTAAGGTAAATTTATTCTTAAAGTTGATAAGTTGACCATTGGTTGTCAAGGAAAGTGTTATGCATTTCAGGAGGAAGGACTCAACTCGGCACCAATTATAAGCTCCCTTTGAAGTTATAGGACCGCAGAATGATATCTCAAAATGTGATCAAAATTGTAACTATCATGGTCATTATAATTTGTAAATTGTTAATTGTTAATTTTTTCGATAGTGGGTATGCCCACGGACCTATGTATTTATGAAATCTCGACAAAGCTCGAGTCGTGGGAATGCCCACGTATATTTCTATATTAGGTATAGGACCTTTGTCTCGGGCAAGGCTGGAGGTTTTCTCGACCCCACTCTTTCCTACCAGTGCCCGTAGCGAGTGGGGTTATACTGTAAAAATTATTTTTAATATTAATAAAATTTTGGCTTCGGCCTTTTACCGATCAAAAAAAAAAAAAAAAAAAATAGTCTAATAAATTTAAGTAATATGCTATCTATCTAGTTGCAGTTTAAATTTTATTAAATTCTGACCATATTTTACTATAGAAATTGCATCTAAAGTCATATAGTTATTCTTTGATTTATAGAATTTGAAATAAAAAATAATAATACGATGACTATAACTTAACTGGTAAGAATGTTTCATTTACAACAGTATCATTATCTATTTACTCAAAAAAAAAAAACAAAAAAAAACCATGATCCAATATGCACCTAAAATGTATATATATATATATATATATATATATATTAAAAGATATATATATATATACTGTTTTATAAATAAAAAATAATAATAATTAAATAAACTTAAAAAAAGAAAAATTATATTGGCATGCTTTATCGAGGGGGGTCGGCCAGGGCTGAACCCACGGTGCCCTGCACAGGGGTCGATGGCCGAGCCCACTGTGCATTTCACAGTGGCCAGCGGGGCCGAGCCCACTGTGCACTGCACAATGGTCGGCGGCGCCGCCCACTGTGCATTGCACAGTGGCTGGCGGGGTCGAGCCCACTATGCAATACATAGTGGACGACGAGGTCGAAGCCACTGTGCATTGCATAGTGGGAGCCTTGGTCACACCGTCTCCCAAGCAACGCCCCTCCCATGCCATGGTCGCCACTTCCCGTCTGGTTCGGCCCTGCAATCAAATTTCAAGCAAGAAGAAAAAAAAAGAAAACCCTAGCCTGGGTAGGGCTAGGGTAGAAGTGTGTTGGCAACAAAAAAAAAAAAGTTTTAAAGAAAATAATAGGAGAGCCTATTATTATAATAAAAAAAATAAAGAGGGTTAGGGTTGCATGGAAATTGACTAAATATATATATATGTATATAACATATTAGAATATTATTATATGGTTATATATATATATATATATATATATATATATATATATATATATATATATATATATATATATATATATATATATATATATATATATAATTATATATATATATATATCTAATTATATATATAATTATAAAAGTGGAGATGTTATGAAATAAATATTAATGGGATTAATGCTCATCCTTTTATAATAAAAAAAAAGTGGTTAAGAGTTAAATATTAAAGGGGATTAATGTTATTCTTTATTTTTATTTGAGAATATTGAGATGTCATAAAATAAATATTAACGGGGTTAATATTTATTTTATTGAGATAATTGAATTAAATTTTAATGTAGCTAATATTTAATCGTGAGTCTAAATGGGTTGAAAAAAATTATAAATTGAAAACTGTGGATTAATATAGATTTTTAAATAAGTTAAATTTAGATGTTTGAAATTAAACCCCTAGGGAATTTAAATTCTAAGTTTCACTAAATGGGCTAAAGGGTAAATTTTTAACTCTCCCAGACAAAGATGCATGTGATTAAACACTATAGGAAAATATGCATTTGCAATTGTGATCGACCCTCTAGTTGACCTAGTTTAATTTACGACTTAAGTCTTGACAAGTAGATTGGAGGCACTCTTAAAACTAACCATTGGAACTCCGCTTTTATTTCAATAATCCTGGTTACTTGAGCTAGTTAACTCTAAACATAGTTAAGACAAAGCATGTTGTAGCATTTTACATTTGTCGAATTAATCCTTTTAAAAGTTATGTTATATATATATATATATATATATATATATATATATATATATATATATATATATATATATATATATATATATATATATATATATATATATATATATATATATATATATATATATATATATATATATATATATATATCCAGTACTTGCCCTAAATTTTGGGCATGACATCTTTACCGTATTTCTAGTATTTGTTCTTTTCTTTGGATCTAGAGCCTTGTTGTCTGTGAGGCCCCACCCCAACTCAGTCTGACATTTCAGTGGTTTTTATATTGAGACTATTACGGATACTTATTTTTATGCATTTTGAATTTAGAACTTATATGATTTCATGATTTGGATAACATTTCTATATATTGAGGATTTATTTATATGCTTTATGATATAGAACATTACATGATTTTTGAATAGGATGAATTTGCGGTGATAAATGTCATTATTAGATTTGCAAGACTTTACTAGGATAATAGAATTATGATGTATGTTTAAGTGTGAATCAAAATTATGGATATAAGATGTCTCAAATTGTTCAAATGTAAATTGTATGCAAATGATGATGTGTATTATTATGCTCATGATTTATATTATATGTGGTTATTTGAAAGTTACTAATGTGTAAATTGAGATGCGTAAGAAGTTATCCATATGACCATGGAAATATTACGGAGAATCAAACCTAGACCTATGTATGTTCGTAAGCCAGGGTTTGTCTATTTGGAGAGACAACACCCCGTTTGTGTTGTATTTTATTCGTAACAGTATATGATGCATGTGTGTTAAGTGTTATTTAATTGATTTGTGTAAAATCCACAAGAGATGATTTCATATATTAAATTGTAAAAGTGTTTTCTTTGTGTCACTTGACACATGTGTGGATTTAAGTTTGAATTTTTATTTTTGTCTCTTGGTGGGAAAGTGTTCAACTATAGCTTTTTCAATTAATGTAACGTGATGTCATAAATACCTTGGGTAAAGAATCTTTGGGATGGTCAACATAGGTTTGACCCGAAAATAAACTTCAGAGGGGTTTAAAAAGGGTTAAGTGAACACCTAGGGGTAGTTTAATAGGGTTTCCTAAAGCCCATAAGGTATACCTAAGGGTTAGGGGTAATTTAAGGCAAGTTTCTACTCCCAAGTGACCTTTTAGACACCCTAAAAATTGACTTTTCTCAGTTGTGCGAAAATTGAAATTAGAAGATTGAACCTAGTTGTAAACTTTCCTTTTCGAATGAGAGTTCCCTTTTCCATTCTATCTTACCTTCCTCTTTAGTTTTTAGAAACTTGTGAGAACTCTCACAATGGGCTTCTTAAGCCAGAATTAGAAAATTTGTGGGTAATCACCCACTCTCCATTTTTGGAGACAAGAGAAATTTTGAAAAGAATAGACTAGATTTCGAATAGAGAATTTTGGCTAAGGGTAGAAGGAGAAGAACCATGGAATTGGGCAGCTCATCCTCAACAAAACTAACCTACCTTTGGGCAGATTAAGGTTGGTTGTATTCTTCTTAAAATGGCTTCTTTTTGCATGTGTTTGAAAGCATATTGGTGTAAAAGATTTGCTTCCTTGTATGTCCTTTTGGGAATTTCATTTAGTATTTTGTATTATGTATTATATGTGTTTTTGGGAGTCATCAAGACCTCTTACTCTTGGGAGAGAGGAGGATCTTGTGGGTCGTAGCAGTGATAGCCCTCGAGTGAGAGACTCTCGTTATGAGAGCGATCACAAGGGATTTTGTGTGACCCTTGCCGTATGGCCTGTTTGTGCAATGGGGGTCATAAGGAGGGAAATAAGGCTTGAATGCCTTGGGGGGCATAAGGAATAAGGGGTTGCTATTCTTGATGTATTTGGTGTGCCATGAGGTGGCTACATGTTTTCGATACTTGCAGATCTCCTCAGGGTATTTGGTCCACTACCACCCTTAAAAAGGTCATCACCAAGGTGTGGTGCAGTGTAGCCGGGATGGGAGTGTGTTTGAATTTGTGTGCATTCTGTCCCTTTGTGTTTGCATGTTTGTTTCCCGTCTAGGGCTTGGTTCTCCGAGCTTGGGGGTGGCTACCAGTTAGCCTAGGCTGGGAGGTGAGCACTCCATGGTCATAGTTTTGATTTACATTGCAGGATTGTCAGAAGAATAGAGTAGGACAAGTGGAAGGTTGTAGGAGTTATGGGTTGCAAGAAATTTATTTGTAAATGTAATTTTTTTTATTTGTAAAAAAAAAAGTCCTCATTGAATGGAAATGAAAGACCCATTGTACATTGATAAAAGTGTTATCTTGAAATACGTTTTCCTTAAAAAAAAAAAAGTTGTATTATTTTAGTATGCTATTTATTGCAGAAAAGAATTGTGTATTCATAAATTTAGAATTTTTCCAAAGTTCAAAATATTATATCTGATGTGTTTTAATAAATTGCAAAACAAGAAAGTTATTTAATTCTTATGCATTCTAAATAAAAATAAATAAAATAATAATGAAATTAGTGTTGCATGCATATTATAGGCTGCATATAAATCATTTAAATTATGTTTTTTGTAAATGCACTTTAGAACAAAATAGTTTTGGAAAATTATCTTTTCGTTTTTTTTCAGAAATTAGTATCTAGATAGATAGTTTATCTAGTAAATGTAAAATTTTAACTTGTAAAATTGGCTGTGTGAAATTAACTAAAATCAGTCAGTTACTTTAAGCATACGATAATCCAAATCTGTCTTTTATTAGTTGCTATAGATTTTTGCAAAGTCTGTAAATTTATTTATTTCAAAAATGATAATCGCAATTCCAATATAATCTTTATTAAATAAAATCTAGATTATTTAGTTGCTGGTAAAACTATTAAATCCAGTCATGTATATAGCAGAAGGTAGAAATAAAATACATGTATAATTATTGCTTAGAAAAAAATATACCCTTGCTGTAAATGAATTAAGAAATTATTAATCCATTTATTTTTTTTATATATCTAAAATCAGAATACTAGGACCTATTTATTTTCATAGTTGTTGTCATATAAAATATATATATTTATATAAATATATAATTTTATTGACATGCAGATTACATGTATATCATTTTATATATATTTATAAAATGCACTATTATAAATGATCACCAAAAAAAACAATGTATTTATGCCTGCATGTATATAAAAATGCTATATATATATATATATATATAAAGATATATATTACATTTTTTTAAAAAAATTATTAATAAAAAAAAGGTAAACAAAGGGATAGGCGGGGCCTCGACTGCGCAGGGCACGTAGTCCCTGTGCGGGCCGCGACCCTCACAGAGGCCGCAACCTCTGTGCGGGCCGCGTCCCTCATAGGGGCCTGCGGCTCCCTGTGTGGGCCGCACTTGCACCAGTGGCCGCAACCACTATGCAGGTCATGACACACACAGCGGCCAAGGCCACTATGTGGGTCGCAACCCCCACAGTGGGTCATCCCACTGGTGGCACCCTCTGCCATTTTCGCCGCCGCCTCCCCATTTGCTCAAATTAGCCGAATCCATCATGGCCGCCACCCAAGCTCGCCCTGCAAAACAAATAAAATATAATGGAACCCTAGCCCGGTTAGGGCTAGGGTAAATAAGTAGAAAGACAAATGTAGATAAAAAAATAATAATAAAGGGCATATATTTATATGTATAAATGAATTAGGGTGAAATTAAAAAAAAAGGAAAGAGCAAAATAAGAAGGTTTAGGGTTGCATGGAGATTTAAAATAAATATATATTATTATCTAATTATTTACATATATATGCATGTATATATATGTATATATCATATTTGAATATTATAGGGATTATAAATAGATATATAAATGTATATATATATATATAATTATATATACAATTATAAAGGATAAGAAATAAATATTAATGGGGACTAGTATTTATTCTTTTGGAGATGTTAGGAAATAAATAATAAATGGGATTACTATTTATTCTTTTTAATTAAAAATATTGACAAGGTTAATATTTATTTAATTGAGATATTAGGAAATAAATTTTAATGCAGTTAATATTTAATTGTGAATCTAAATGGGCGGAAATAATTATAAATTGAAATCTATTCATTTGAGCTCCGCTTTCATTTTAATAATTCCGATTACTCAAACTAGTTAACTCCAAACGTAGTTAAAATGAAACATGTAGTATTTTATATTTGTCGATTTAATGCTTTTAAAAGTTATGTTTTTTTAAAAAAATTATCCCGTTCTTGCCCTAAATTTTGGGCATGACATTTTGGTATTAGAGCAAGGTTTCCACACTAGGAACCTTACTCCACTTACGTCAAATCTCCTTATTGGCATAGTTCAGGAAAGGATTCCAACAGAGAACCCTCAGGTTAGAAATCAGGACTCTGGGAGTCATAGATCAGTTGATAGAGAACGAAGCAGAAGCCCAACTCCCATTCCTGTAGAGAGTCAGGGTGGAAATGAGCCAGAGTCTATGCACATGCCAGGACCACCTCTAGTGGTGGAACCAGTTTATTTTGAGAGAGCTCGTCGGGATCTAGGGGATCTTATCAGGGAGGTCATGCGCCTCCAGCCACCATCTTTTGGAGGTTCTACCAACGGAGTAGAGGCTGAGGCATGGCTTTTGAGTCTTGAGAGGTGTTTTGCGTTGCGTTCTTATGAGAGCAACCTAAAAGCATGTGTCGCAGTCCATTTGTTGAGAGGGTTGGCCTCTACTTGGTGGAGATAGGAGGAGTACAAATGCGGATTAGTTCCTGATACTCTCACTTGAGAGATATTCACAAGGAGGTTCCGAGAGAGGTACCTATCAGAACATTTCAGACAACGTCGTATAGACAAGTTTCACGACCTCCAACAAAAGGGCTTATCAGTAACCCAATATGAGAGCAAATTCTTTGAGATGTTGCCTTATGTAGATTATCTAAAGGATGAGAAAATTCTTGTAAACCACTTCATCAGAGGGTTAAATGCTGATATAGTTGGGTCAGTTAGGATGTCCGCTCCAGAGAGCCTTCGGGTTGCCACGGAGAAGGCACTGATAGCCGAGGAAATTCAGGTCAGACCACAGGACAATAGGGATCGGTTTCAGAACCAAAATCCCACACCTCAGACTTATGGATTCTAGAAACCACATTGGAAGGGAAACAACCGAAACTCACAGGGGTTCTCCAAACCCCCTCCTCCACAATAGACACCACAAAACTAGAGGTAGAAGCCTCCACAGTATTAGCAGGGCACCAAGCCCAAGCAGTGGCAGACTCAGGGACAGAGACATGATTAGAGAGTGTAGGTGCAGTACACACCTCCAGCGAGGACTCAGCAGTCCTCTAGGGGTGGGTACAACAGATCTAGTAGGACAGGAGGTCAGGCTTTCTCTAGGCCTCAGGGCGCCCAGTTTCAGCCATGGGGTGCTTGCTTTACATGTGGAGCCATGGGGCATATGGTGAGGGATTGCCCTTAGGGTCAGATGGTAGGGAACCAGTGAATGGCTGCTTCAGAGCCGATAGTTGGTGATATGGGTAGGTCCCATAGAGTATTCACAGCGGTTGACAACCGCCAGGCTGAGCATCAGGCCACAGTTATCGAGTCTACAGGTATGATCAAAGGTAACAATGTATCTATTTTGTTTGAATCAGGAGCTACTGACTCCTTTATATCTCCATTGGTTGTGGAGTGTTGCGGGCAAGTGGCAACTAGACAGGGTGTTAGTTGGGAAGTGGAATTAGCTTCTGGGGCTAGATTGTTAGTGGAATCAGAGGTTAGGGCATGTCAGCTGCAGATTGGCAAGACCACCACTTTAGTAGACCTTAGAGTGACACCACTTGGATCTTATAGTATCATACTTGGCATGGATTGGCTTTATGCCCACAGAGCCAAGATGGATTGCTGCTTGAAGAAGATCGAGAGTGAGGATGATCTTGGTTCGCCCATAGTTATCACCGGGATTCAGAGGCCTGTGTCTCTTCGTATGATCTCCACTATGCAGCTTAAGCAGAGCATGTGAAAGGGATGTTAGCTTTTTGCTATCACTATCAGTGATAGAGGAGAAAAGGAAGAAAATGAAACATCACTTGATGACCATCCTATCCTTAAGGGATATTCAGATGTGTTCCCTTCAGAGTTACTTGGAATGCTGCCCCGTAGAGAGATTGACTTTCATATAGACCTAGTACCAAGAGCTGAGCCAGTTTCTAGAGCACCTTATAGGATGACCACAAATGAGCTTAATGAACTCAAAATACAGCTTGAGGAACTCCTTGAGAAGGGTCATATTCGTCCTAGCGTATCCCCTTGGGGTGCACCAGTCATCTTCGTTAAGAAGAAGGACGGATCTCTCCGATTATGTATGGATTATTAGCAGCTAAATAAAGTAACCATCAAGAATTGATATCCTTTGCCCAGAATCGATGATTTATTTGATAAGCTTCAGGGTGCCAAAATCTTTTCCAAAATAGATCTGAAGTCAGGATACCATCAGCTCAGAATAGTGGAGAGTGATATCCACAAGACCGCATTTCGCACTAGATATGGTCACTATGACTTCACCGTAGTTCCATTCGGTCTTATGAATGCCCCAATAGTTTTTATGAGCCTCATGAATGGGGTATTCCATACATTTCTGGACCATTTTGTAATTGTGTTCCTCGATGATATACTGATATATTCTCAGAATTAGGAGCATGAGGAGCACCTGAAACAGGTATTGCAGTGTTTGCGGGATAACCAGTTGTTTGGCAGTTTGTTGAAGTGTGCTTTCTTTCGATCAGAGGTCAAGTACCTTGGGCATGTTATTTCCGGTGATGGGATCTCAATTGACCCATCAAAGATTAGGGCTATTAATTATTGGCCAGCACCAACCAGTGTGACAAAGGTCAAGAGTTTCATGGGCTTAGCAGGGTATTACCGACGTTTTGTCGAGGGATTCTCTAGAGTCGCACATCCTATTACTTCTCTTCAGCGTAAAGGGAAGAAATTTGAGTGGACAGAGAAGTGCGAGAAGGCCTTTCAGAAACTCAAGAAGGCACTTACTAGTGCTCCTATCCTTGTTGTACCAGATCCCGCAGCTGACTTCATGGTTTGTACAAATGCTTCACTAGAGGGTTTAGGAGTAGTTCTTATGCAGGATGGTAGGGCTATAGCTATTGATTCTAGGAAACTTAAGACTCATGAACTTAATTATCCTACTCATGACCTTGAGCTCACAGCAGTAGTGCATGCACTTGTGAGGTGGAGACACTTCCTTTTCGATTGAATGGACAACTAGGGGTAGTTTAATAGGGTTTCCTAAAGCCCATAAGGTATACCTAAGGGTTAGGGGTAATTTAAGGCAAGTTTCTACTCCCAAGTGACCTTTTAGACACCCTAAAAATTGACTTTTCTCAGTTGTGCGAAAATTGAAATTAGAAGATTGAACCTAGTTGTAAACTTTCCTTTTCGAATGAGAGTTCCCTTTCCCATTCTATCTTACCTTCCTCTTTAGTTTTTAGAAACTTGTGAGAACTCTCGCAATGGGCTTCTTAAGCAAGAATTAGAAAATTTGTGGGTAATCACCCACTCTCCATTTTTGGAGACAAGAAATTTTTTGAAAAGAATAGACTAGATTTCGAATAGAGAATTTTGGCTAAGGGTAGAAGGAGAAGAACCGTGAAATTGGGCAGCTCATCCTCAACAAAACTAACCTACCTTTGGGCATATTAAGGTTGGTTGTATTCTTCTTAAAATGGCTTCTTTTTGCATGTGTTTGAAAGCATATTGGTGTAAAAGATTTGCTTCCTTGTATGTCCTTTTGGAAATTTCATTTGGTATTTTGTATTATGTATTGTATGTGTTTTTTGGAGTCATCAAGACCTCTTACTCTTGGGAGAGAGGAGGATCTTGTGGGTGGTAGCAGTGACAGCCCTTGAGTGAGAGACTCTCGTTATGAGAGCGATCACAAGGGATTTTGTGTGACCCTTGCCGTATGGCCTGTTTGTGCAATGGGGGTCATAAGGAGGGAAATAAGGCTTGAATGCCTTGGGGGGCATAAGGAATAAGGGGTTGCTATTCTTGATGTATTTGGTGTGCCATGAGGTGGCTACATGTTTTTGATACTTGCAGATCTCCTCAGGGTATTTGGTCCACTACCACCCTTAAAAAGGTCATCACCAAGGTGTGGTGCAGTGTAGCCGGGATGGGAGTGTGTTTGAATTTGTGTGCATTCTGTCCCTTTGTGTTTGCATGTTTGTTTCTCATCTAGGGCTTGGTTCTCCAAGCTCGAGGGTGGCTACCAGTTAGCCTGGGCTGGGAGGTGAGCACTCCATGGTCATAGTTTTGATTTACATTGCAGGATTGTCGAAAGAAAAGAGTAGGACAAGTGGAAGGTTGCAGGAAATTTATTTGTAAATGTAATTTTTTTTATTTGTAAAAAAAAAGTCCTCATTGAATGGAAATGAGAGACCCATTATACAGTGATAAAAGTGTTATCTTGAAATACGTTTTCCTTAAAAAAAAAAAGTTGTATTATTTTAGTATGCTATTTATTGCAGAAAAGAATTGTGTATTCATAAATTTAGAATTTTTCCAAAGTTCAAAATATTATATCTGATGTGTTTTATTAAATTGCAAAGCAAGAAAGTTATTTAATTCTTATGCATTCTAAATAATAATAATAATAATAATGAGATTAGTGTTGCATGCATATTATAGGTTGCATATAAATCATTTAAATTCTGTTTTCTGTAAAAGCACTTTAGAACAGAATAGTTCTGAAAATTTATCTTTTCGTTTATTTTAGAAATTAGTATCTAGATAGATAGTTTATCTAGTAAATGTAAAATTTTAACTTGTAAAATTTGTTGTGTGAAATTAACTAAAATCAGTCAGTTACTTTAAGCATATGATAATCCAAATCTGTCTTTTAATAGTTGTTGTAGATTTTTGCAAAGTCTGTAAATTTATTTATTTCAAAAATGATAATCACAATTCCTATATAATCTTTATTAAATAAAATCCAGATTATTTAGTTGTTGGTAAAACTATTAAATCCAGTCATGTATATAGCAGAAGGTAGAAATAAAATACCTGTATAATTATTGCTTAGAAAAAAATATACCCTTGCTGTAAATGAATTAAGAAATTATTAATCCATTTATTTTTTTTATATATCTAAAATCAGAATAATAGGACCTATTTATTTTCATAGTTGCTGTCATATAAAATATATATATTTATATAAATATATAATTTTATTGACATGTAGATTACATGAATATCATTTTATATATATTTATAAAATGCACTATTATAAATGATCACCAAAAAAAAAATGTATTTATGCTTGCATGTATATAAAAATGCTGTGAATATATATATGTGTGTGTGTGTGTGTGTGTATATATATATATATATATTTATATGTATGTATGTATATACATATATATATATATATGTATGTATATACATATACATATATATATATATATGTATGTATATACACATATATATATACATATATATATATATGTATGTATATGTATATGTATATGTATATATATACATATATATATATAAATATATATATATGTATATATATAAAAAATATATAAATATATATATATATATATATTTATATATATATATAAAGATATATATTACATTTTTAAAAAAATGATTAATAAAAATAAAAGAAAATTAAAAAAAAGGTAAACAAAGGGATGGGCGAGGCCTCGGCTGCGCAGGGCACGCAATCCCTATGCAGGCTGCGACCCTCACAGAGGCCACAACCTCTGTGCGGGCCACGTCCCTCACAGGGGCCTGCAGCTCCCTGTGTGGGTTGTGCTTGCACCAGTGGCCGCAGCCATTATACGGGCCGCAACACACACAGCGGCCAAGGCCACTGTGTGGGTCACGACCCCCACAGTGGGTCGTCCCACTGGTGGCGCCCTCTGCCATTTTTTCTGCCTCTGCCATTTTTGCCGCCGCCTCCCCATTTGCTCAACTCAGCCGAATCCATCATGGCCGCCGCCCAAGCTCGCCCTGCAAAACAAATAAAATATAATGGAACCCTAGCCTAACCCTAGCCCGGTTAGGGCTAGGGTAAATAAGTAGAAAGAAAAATGTAGATAAAAAAATAATAATAAAGGGCATATATTTATATGCATAAATGAATTAGGGTGAAATTAAAAAAAAAGGAAAGAGCAAAATAAGAAGGTTTAGGGTTGCATGGAGATTTAAAATAAATATATATTATTATATAATTATTTACATATATATGCATGTATATATATGTATATATCATATTTGAATATTATAGGGATTGTAAATATATATATATATATATATATATATATACAATTATAAAGGATAAGAAATAAATATTAATGGGGACTAGTATTTATTCTTTTGGAGATGTTAGGAAATAAATAATAAATGGGATTACTATTTATTCTTTTTAATTAAAAATATTGACAAGGTTAATATTTATTTAATTGAGATATTAGGAAATAAATTTTAATGCAGTTAATATCTAATTGTGAATCTAAATGGGCGAAAATAATTATAAATTGAAATCTATTCATTTGAGCTCCATTTTCATTTTAATAATTCTGATTACTCGAACTAGTTAACTCCAAACGTAGTTAAAATGAAACATGTTGTAGTATTTTATATTTGTCGATTTAATGCTTTTAAAAGCTATGTTTTTTAAAAAAAAATTATCTCGTTCTTTCCCTAAATTTTGGTCATGACATTGTCTTTCTTTATAAAGTGATATATCTCCTTTCTTTATAAGCACATCTTCCATTCTGAGGGCACTATCTACCATTTTTTGAATGAAGGGTACACTTGCATTTGGATATTGTATTTGAATTCAGGGATTAAGTTATTGACAAAGATGCCTATCTTTTCAGAATCTGGGATAGGCAGTGAATATCTAGAGAACATCTTTCTCCAATGTTGAAGGAAAGTGACAAAAGGTTCTCTTGTTTTCTATTTGGTATTGCAAAGCTCAATCATAGTGACTGGATGATGAATATTATAGGAGTATTGTTGGAGAAAAAATTTGACTAATTCCTCAAAAGACTTAATTCCCATAGGTAGGCTTGAAAACCATTCCATAGCTTGTCCTCCTAGAATCCTCGAGAAAAGGCGCATCAGATACATTTGTTCGTGCATGAACTCCATACATAAAGCACAAAATTCTCTGACATGGTCTTGAGGATTTGCGTCACTATCATATTTTTCAAACTTAGGAATTTCCACTCTTGAAGGAAATGGAGGCATGTAAAGGTTTTTGTCAAATGGGAATGGGCATATCGTGTCCAAAGAATATTTCTTTGATGGTTTATCCTTTTTTTTCATTTCTTTGATTTCAGTCTATAATGCTTGTAATTGTTTGTTTACCAACGCTAATGGTGTCTCTTCCTCTTTAGTGATAAGGGTTTCAATGTTATAATCAGTAGGAAGTTTAGTGCCTTGTTTTGCTAGCTCTAGAAAATGCTCTTCTTTTTCTCTAGCCATGATGATTTTCATCATTTTTTGGAAATCTTTATCATTTTGACAGCTATTTATAACAAATTTTGTAGGTTCGGAAGCTTCAGACTCGCTAGATGAGGAATCACCGTCATTAGCATGGGTGTTGATATTGTAATGAGTATCATGTTTAGCAGCTTCTCTTTCTCTCTTTTCTCCAGACATGGTGGGAGATTAGGTTTGGTCAAAAATTGGTATACCTGATGACGAAGGTTTGTTAGAGATGGGGTCTTCTACAAAGAATGGATTATTCCATAATGAAAAGGATGGTCATTTACCTTTGGCAGGTTTCTTGTGAGAAATTCTGGTTTGAATAGGCATTTATAACTGATGTGACTGAAAGCTAGATGTGATGTAGAAGTCAAGATCAAATTGAAGCTAGTTGTTCATTTGACATAGTGATTTGAGAGAAGTGACTAAGACTTAGTCTAGTTTCAAGAATGATCTATCTTTTATAAGACATGATCTAAGTAACTTAGTTTGACTTGAGAGAAGTGACTAAGACTCAGTCTAGTTTTAGGAACAATCTATCCTATATAAGATGTGATTTAAGTAACTTAAGTTTGATAAGTAGTTGATTGAACTAGCTGAAAGATGATCGACAAAATTGTGCAACACAACAACACGGGTACACTATCAAGATTATTTATGAACAAAATTATGATGACCAGATATATGCTCGTTGTAGACTGATTAGGCAAGTATGACAATTCTGAAAAAGCGTGTAAACAGACAAGTTTCTAGACTGACAAAATCAGAAATTCATACGAGAGAGTTTTCAGACGTAGACGACAATTTAGCAATTTCCAGACGACACAGACATTTTTTCGTACGAGTTGCAACCTATACTCACATGACAGTTTAGTGTTCTCCAGACGATAATCTGATGAGGATAATTATTACTCGTACGACAGTCTATTAAAGGTCAGACGACAATTCTTTAAGACTAGAACGACAATTCTGAATATCATTCTGATAGGACCAGATGATAAACTAACATGACCAATTAAAACTCGTAAGACAATAGGTATATAGCCAGACAATAATTCAGTAGACTCGTATGACAGTGGACTAGACAGGGATGAGATTCTGACACAGATAGAGTTTTGATCACTGACTGAGACAAGATTCTTACAAGGACAGAGTTTTGATCACTGAGTTTTTGACGTTTTTTATTGTTTTCTCCAGTTTCAGTATTTCAATTTCAGTTTCAAGGATGAAAACACAGTAAGCATGCAAGATGTATAATGACTTCAAGCACAAAACTCTAACCCTACGAAAGTTGGCTTAGAGAAGAGAGCCTTTTCTTGCAAACTTAGGTACACACCCAATAGCTAATCAGAATACCGTTGTTGAGTCTCACGCAATGGATTCTCAATGCCATATTAGTCAACTCCAAATGCTAATGGGGGCACAAAATGACAAGTATCTTAGGAGAGTTACTATCTCTCTTGCAAAAAGATTATCCCCCTTTCGGAGGTGAATCAGGTAGCCTCTATCTTATAGTTCTTAGTAAGGAATTCCATTAAAAATTACCCCTTGAAGTCACACAAGCATGATTCATGCCTATAGCTCAACAAGGTACCGAAACAAGTTGTAGTCATGTAAACATGATTGAGACCGCGAAGCCCTACAAAATGCTCAATATGTGAGATCTCAAAGAGAAAACTCAATCATCCCATCCTCTAAGACTTTAATCATGAGAGGCAAATTTATTATAGTGAGTTGGAATGCTCAAGTCCAGCTATACTCACTTGGGTTGTTCTCATAGGGTGATTAATTTTTCCCATTGTGATAGGCTCGCTAAAGGTACACAAATCTCAAACTTAGAAAAAGCTTCGAGGGTTTGGATTTCTGATTGTCTGTGCAGACAAGGGCATACTTTCCTACCTCTTATATTTTTATTAAAACACAAAAGACAGATTTTTCCATTAACCAAATAGCAATTTAAGTGCCTAAAAATGAATTTAAAGAATACACGATGTTTGGTCGATTCTCTTTAGGCAACCTACAAAACCAACGCATCAGTAGTCATTTTGTTTTTTATTCTTTGACAGGCGTATGTTTGATTGATAAATTCTTTGACAAGCATTCTCCAAGAAACCAGTTAGGCTATGAAAATCTCAGGTAGATAGAAGACAATTTAGGGTTAGCATCAGTATCATCAAAATTTAATTCAAGAAAAACCCTGAAAAGTAATTTGTTTTTCAAAAAATCCTAATCTAACTCCTCCAACCTAGAAGAAACTGTTAGAAACCTGCAAGAAGAAAAAGTTAGTGAAATATCAAATCTCTTGGTGGGCTTACACAAGCCTAATTTCAAATCTCGGTTACAAATTTTTCACTCCTAATGCTGAAATGCCCTAAAATTTGACTAAGTCTGAAATTTGGAAGATCCTCCAAAAACTAGATTTTGCATTATAACTCTTGGAGGTTCGAAACCCCTCTCAAACATCCTGACAAAATATATGGAATATAACTTAAAGTATAAGAAAGAGAGAAGAGAAGAGGAAATGTCACATCCTGACAAGCCTAATTTTAAGCAAACTCCTAAACAAAACTCTCTATTTTTCATACGACAGAACAGTAACTCGTATGAGTATTCCCACCTAACCATACAATAATTCTCACTGAACCGAATGAGTAAACCCAGAAGAAAATGACAAAATCAGTTACTCGTACTATTACTCCCATACAGCCAAACGACAAATCTCAAAATTTGTCCTGTATGTTGCAGAAACTCATACAACCCCTTTTGCGGAGACTATATGGACGAGACCTAAAAAAATAGAAAAAATGATTTTGAGGCCGAAAGATTGAATTTCGAGCCCCACAGTGGGTGCCAAAAATGTGTGTGTGAAAAGTGGAATAAGTATCTGCAAGCTATAAGACACAACACTTCAATTAAGTCATTGCATGCATGGTTAGACAGATAATCATGAATATGAAAACCATAACAAATCGACCTATTGCCTTCTAAAAGATGTGAGTATAGACTTGCTCTCAAATTTGTCTAAGCAATACCAATGACTAGACTACATCAAGATGAAGGATTTAATCTATATGAGCACAAGAATGAGTTAAATGGATGGAAGATTAAGCTTGATGAATGAAGATTAACTAGATGAATTCAAGCAATCATGATTAAACTAAGTATGCAAAAACCTCAACTAAGATGCAATAATCTCAAAGCACAATATTTTTAATGACTCTAGAGCAAAAAATGGACAATAACAATAAATCTCCAAGGTGTTTTAAATGAGAGATGAAGGCTGAATTTATAGAGACTCAAAAGAGAGACCAACGATCAAGATCGATTAACAATGAGCGGTTGAGATTCCTCAAGAAAAAGCACAATTTAGGTTAATTGAAATAATTGAGAGATCAGATTAAGTTAATCTTGAGATAGATTTCAATTATAGCTTGATTGAATGCACTCAAATTATAAGTCCAAGTCTGCATTGGAGATAAAATTTAGTTGATTCCATGCACTTGAGATTAAAAAAAGGTGATTCCATGCACTTTTCTTTAATTTGCTCAAGATTTTTATTTAGAAAAAGCCTTTTCAATGTAACTGAACCTCTTTCCTCAAGAAAAGCTTTGAGTTTTATTTTTAGAGAAGATGATTAATTCAATTTAATTATTTTTCTGAAATTTCAAGTTATCTCAATTTTAGAAAAAAAAACATCTTAAGTTTGATTTCTTCTCTCAATTTAATTCTTTTCTTTTCTTTTCAATTTAACTCTTTCTTTTGTAGAGTAATTCCTCTTTTTGTGACTAATCTCTTTTTGTAGATTAATTCCTTTTTTTTGTGATTTAAATGGCAAATTAATTTATTAATTAAATATGCGAAGATATTTAATTAAATAAATAAGATAATTGATCAAAAATGATTTACTTGGAATGATTAATTAATTAAATAAATATTTAATTAATATTGAGTGATTTATTTTCAATGTAACATTAATGATTGAAAAATTAATTAATTAGGTGCTCAAAGTTGATTTATTTGCCTTTTCGTTAGGACCTTGGTGATGTTGTTGAGCTTAGGGGCCCATGGTTTAGGTGACCATTTTTAGGGTATTGCAATACTATGCTAAGCTAATTATACAAAGCTAATTATGCTGCAAAAGATGATTGTTGAGATTGTTGAAAATGCTAAGAATGCTAAAGATGCTAAGGGAAGGGGGAGGGGGGGGGGTCTCATGTTTGAAATGAGGACCAAGGCCAAGGTTGAGGTGGCACATGAATCAACGATCAGGATTCAATCTGGAGATATTGACAATTCAAAATGAAGAAGTTGGAGAAGAGGTTGAAGGAGAAGACACATGCCATTGTTGGAGAGACAAGTGTCAAAGGATTTTCACCAAGTACCCACAAAGAAGGAAGTGGCACGTGTCCTCAAGGGAGAATGCACAACCCATAGGAAGTTAGGATGAGATGGTTAGAGATGATAGAATTGGTTAAGCTAGGGGGTGGATTGGTTAGAAGAAGGTTAGGTTAGGAAGTGGTTAGGATTTAGGACACATGTGTCCAATTTGAATTAAAAATTTAAATTTAATGGGGAGGGAATAATTAAATAAACAAATTCATTAATTTTATTTATTTAATTAGGATATAGAAGAAATGGAATTAAGGTGGGATGAACTAGGTAAATGAACTATATAGACAAATTATTAAATTTATTTATATAGTAGAAGAATTAAAGACTTTAGTTAATTAAATAACTTCGTATTTGATTAATTATCTCTAGATCAAATTTTTAGTGTATACATGTATAATTATATTTTATTTTGTTTTTAATAGTAAAATTTCTTAAGATGAAAAGTATTGATGGTTTCGCCAAATTATTCACCTTTTATCACACATAAGAGATCGACTCTATTGATGACATATTTCTGTATTAGATATATACCTTTCTAGTCCTTCTGGAACTTCCTTTTGTTTTTCTATCTCTTGTTATTTACACTTTCTTTTATAAGTAGATAAATCCCCTCATTTGAACAATTAGGATGAAGTATCCCCAATTTTTCTTGAGCATATTTAGAATGTTTAGGCTAATCAATAAGTGCTAGCATGAAAAAGGATTGACTATGAAATGCATTTCATAGGAATGTTCTTAATTGATTAAAATAAAATTTAATAAATGAAATCCATGCTTGACATATAACTAAATATCAATTCACAATCTAAAATGTATTTCAGGAATTGAAATGCCTTATAGGGAGTTTGAGGTTCTTCATATTATTCTCAAAGAATAAAACTAATATTAATATGACCATTCAGTTCATGGTGTAAATCTATAAAGTAATAAACATATTTTATAGGAAGATCCAATACCATAAGATTTGGTATACCTGTACTTATGCATATCATGATCTTTCAATAAATTTTCTGCATGCTTATTTTATCTTCATTTTAGAATTTATTAACTATTTCAAATTGGATCATGAAACCTCATAAATTTCATTAAATTTAATAAAATAAATAGATGAAGGATTTTTCGCAAGAATTTCCTTCATCAAGGTCCTTGAGGGAGCCTCAAGGTTATTTTTAGATTAATTATGAAATGAGTGTTAGGAACTGGAAGGGCAACTAAGAGGGGGGGGGCTGAATCATTTGTTAATGAATTTCAACCCAATTAATACTTAATATCGTTAAACCAAAATTAATGCCAGTTAACAGATTAGCAGTTAATATCAATACAGGTGAAACTTAATGCATGAAACAGAAAGAGAAACAACATCCACAACACAACACAAAGATTTTTTACATGGAAACCCTATAAGGGGAAAAACCACAGTGGGAAACCTTACCCACAATCAGATGAGACTACTGCAAATAGTATGTGTATACAAATGGAGTATGCACATGCAGAAAGGCCAACCGCCTAGAGCACACTACTCAAATGGGAGTCACAATGACTACAGTAGGATGGTTAAATCCTAGAATAATGTACTGCTCAAAATAGAATCTCCAATGCTGGATTCAGTACCGGTTAAGCTCTGATAAACACCTTCAAACCTTCCTTGAACCTTCTCTATGGTCTGCTCATATGATCTTCAATATTCACACATACCATGTTACAATACCATACCATACCCATATCCTATCTATCATCTCACAAATGAGATCTTACATATATACAAAACCTAAGACCAAATGTGTAGGTCGGCTTACTAAGAATATTACAATTAAATAAATTACAAATAAGTCTTGATGCGATGCATCATGTCATCTCAATGCAATTACAACAATATCCAATCAATAAATCATCTCCACAACATGTCGTACTAATCTGGAATAGATAATGCATACTGGTCCATAACCTAGACCAATCTGTTGGTAACAACAAATATGTCAACC